>NW_006800197.1:137721-203324 GCF_000485575.1 Poecilia formosa | reverse complement strand
TTCTTTGTATTCAGAGCTGATGTATGTTTGTTTTTCTGTTTCTTGTAGTTTCACTCAACTTTTCATTGAGCTTTCTACACTACTGCTCAAGTTGTGTCAAGAAAACGTATTAAAGGAGCAAGACGCTCAGCTTCCTGGCTCATGAAATTGAGTTTGGCTTGCTGTTGACCTACGTTAACATACAGAGTATCTAACACGTAGTGATAACAGTATAGTATCTGTTTTTTTTTTTTTTTTTTAAATAAGGTCAACCAGTCTTCTCTTTTTCTAGCCCAAAAAATATACATTGAAAATGTGACATCATTACTCCTATTCAAATTTTATTGAAACAAAAACTTTGAAAATCAGCTTTGGCAGGGTCTTTTGATCAACCCCAACCGGTATCCTTAATCAATCCAAATACTAATTGATCGTCAACATTTAAGTTCAGTGTAACCTATGAAATATTTCTAAGTTTTCCTGGTTTCTGAATAAGGACAAAAAGATTAACAACCACCAATCAATTAATCATTCCCAGATGAGAAAATTTCACATCTGTAAGAAAATCTGGTTATATGACGACAATAAATCACACCTATAATCAAGAAGTTGGAGGTCATAATCTCCCATAATTTAAGATTAACTGGTCCAAACAGGAATCAGAATTAACATGAATGGAAACAGCTCATACCAATATTTCAGGTCATACAGTGAAATTAAATTTAAGCGTCTTTAGAACTTCTAATCTCCAATATTGGAGAAAATACTTAAATGAAAGGTAAAATATAACGATGCACATAGGTTTAAGTACATAGGAGAGAAATATTTTCTTTACAGTTATGAAACGGATAAAGGTTATGTCTTTCAATCCATGAACTTTTTCATTTACTTGGGTTCCATAGTTGATCAAACACCTCCCAGAAATGGAATGCACCTCATTACTATCATTTTGTTATGTAAAGTGCACCTCCTTTACATTAGATAACGTCTTATTGGGCAGCAGTGGAGATACCAGCTCAGTCCTCGGGTCTTCTAATGACTTCTAAAGGTAAATATATTGTTCCCTGTGATGCTGTGAAGACTCACCCCTCAAAGGTCTCCTTGGCGAGAACAGCAACAAACAGCGCGGCGAATGCGATCAGTCCCCTCATCATGACCAACTGTGTGAAACTGGTCAGGGCCGAAGCTAGCCTTTTATGGCAAAGCGTGCGGGGTCATGTGTGCTCACCTCGACCTTGCCTTGTGTCGGATGAGTGTCACCGGCTGCTCCAGTTCCCAAACCTCCCTCCAGATACCGTTTGCTCTCAACTCCTTTCTCTTGGAGAAGTTTTTCTTCGGTTTTCACAAAACAAACAAGCTATTTTCTGCTTTCCGACAGCTGAAGTTGCAACAGTGTTTCCTTCCTTCATTTTTAAGAGCTTTTCAGGTCATTTCCAGAAATCAAAATGTTTTATTTCTTTATTTACTGAGCAATGAGAAGTTGAACTTTAGTTTCATTATCTTTTCACCCTTTTATTTGCTTTCCATCTGATATTCCAGTGAAATATTTAGTCATTGTTTCACATTCTTAAATGTCCGCATAACTTCGATGTTTGTGGGGAACGGAGGACCAACAGAGTGATCCAGTGGACCTTTGTGCGCCACTAGTTGCTACAAAGTGTTGCTCAATATCAAACCACTGCTGTACACAGTCTGTCTCAGCTTCCTCTCTTTATGTTCAGTGAAACAGCATCAATGCTCTTAACTCAAATTCCTGCAAAGTGTTTTAAACAGTCTGAGTCAGCAGAAATGCAAACTCAGTAAGAGCTAGTTAACTGTGTTTTTAAGTGCATAACTCACCACTTGATTATGAACATTAAAATCTATGCAGATGATTAATGTTTGCTTTTGTACATTAAAATAACAAATAATAATTCAAAAGCAAGGACCATTAATTCTGCTGATATGGCTTCCAGGAGATTGTATGAATTTCAAGAAAATGTCAAGACTTAGGTATAGTAAACATATCACTATCTTGACATTTCAAGTAATTATTTTTAAATTGAAAATATTGACTAATATAACCCACAATTAACCTATTACTAGTAATACTGATGATTCAAATAATTAAATACAGCATAGAACACAAGAACATCAACTCTAACTAATAATGGTTAATTCCAAAAGGATTTGACATTATTTTAGGTGCAGACAAAACCAGACATTTACATACACTAAATAAAAAGATACAAAACATTTTTCCTCACTGTCTGAACTTTAAGCCACATTTCTTTTTCTTGTTGGAATGAATAAAATCATGTCCATTTGCTAAATGCTAAATTCAAAATACTTTTATCCCAAGTCTAAATTTCTATAGAATGTCCTCACTATGCTTTCTGACATTTAGCGAACAGAATGTATGGTTTCAACTGTAAACAAATATTAAACTTGATCTGGCCAGTCACGTCTCTGAATCTTAGACCCAGCAGAAAACAACCTGAGTCAAGAATCAACCTGAGAACGTCAAAGGGTTTTCTTTCTATGTGCAGTGATAAGATTAAGCTTTGATGGAACTATAAAGATTAAATTATTTAGAAAAACAATTTGTATAAACATTTAATACTTCACCCGACTCATAAACTGGTGGATCGGCCTTGTTCCAGTCAGACTTTCTTCTTGGTGCCGGTCCGGTGTCTCCTGGTCTGACTCTGCAGTCAGTGCTCACAGCCACAGGGAATCTCAAGTTCTATTCCACAGCAGTTCACAACAAAAAACTCAAAAAAGCTCCCCTACTTTTTCAACCGCTAGGTTTTCGTTTTGAACCAGAGGCAGTTCCAAAACGAGTTATACAGATATTTCTAGCTGGAGGTGGTGTTCTCCTTTAAAGTGTCAGGATGGAATGTTATATCCTGAGGGAGGAAATGTTTGAATTTTCAGCCCCACTTTAAATCTCTCTTTGACATTTGACTGCACTGTTAAATGGAATAACTACTCATGAATTATTATTGATTCATTTCAAATAATTTCTAAATATTTTGATCAGCTTGAATCCAATACAGGTAACAACATGCTGAGGATGGAGCACAGCAGAAAGGCAAGTGGATATTTGGCTTGAATGAGGATCACAAAGGAAAATCCCACAAATTTTATTTAGGTGCAGCCTACAACTTGTAGGCCACGCCCCTTTGGTTCTGGAAATCCTTCTGCACAGTCAGAAAGCACACACAGTCCTAGATCTTTGTGGGTTGATGTGTAGACAGTAATTTATCATATGGGGTTCATGTTTATTGCTGACATGTTTTCACAGATATCTTAATAAATAACTCATTAAAAAGCATTAATGTTATAAATATCGCATGTCTTAACTTCTGCTGAGTCTTACTGAGGCAGGCTTCTTTGGCTAAATGAAGCCTCATATTCATTTAAACTTTTAAAAACATGTAAACACCGAGTCAACATTCGGTTGACTCTGATATGCAATTTGCTCACAGAGATGTCTTTATTTATAAACTTTAAAAAAAAATGTCTACATATCTTTGAGAATCATTGACATCCTTTCCAATGTAATCTGTCTTAGGTTTTTTCTTGTCTGTTTTTTCCTGCGTTTTTTTTCTCCCCAAACTAAACCAGCTGAGCTGATAAGCTACGGTATGTAAATAGTGTGATGGAAAAAAAGAAATAAAACAGCTGCAGGATTCACTTAGCAGAGAAGCAGAACGTATTCTTGGTCCTCGTCTCTGCGCACAGATGAAGACGAGAGCAAAGTTCCACCTGATCGACCGAGACAAACCTGAAGGCATCGACTTTGAGCTGACATTCTGTTCATGTTTGAAGCTGCAGCATGGATAGTTTGGTTTTCTCCTAAACAAAATGGAAGGCAGAGGGCCGCATAAGATTTCCCTCAATCAACACCTTCAGCTTAGCAAAACGGCAAAAACAGGAAGTCCTCTTGACCTGCAGTCACAAGCTGATAAGACGGGTTTAATTTTAGACTTTGCAACACTACAGGTTATCTAACTGAAGGCTGCGCTTTCTGGGACCATGAATGATACAGGGTTCCAGAGGGTCATAAAAATTATTTGGACCTATGAAAATGACTAGTCTAGTTACTCTGAGCCACATTTCTAATCCAGTGGTGATGCAGAACCAGGGAGTAGATGTGTGTATACTGAGCAGCAGGCTGAAGAAAACACAGGCACTGTGGATATGTAAGCTTATTTTCTGAAGGGAGACGGCCGGAGAGAGGCGGGAGCGAGGAAAAACCAGAAGAATTCGAGTTCAACTTTATTCATCATCAGCAGAGTATCAACATATTTCCTTGTACAATGAAAAACATATATGAGCAAGAAAGACACTTTCGAAAGGTTAAAAAGTAAGAAATATAAAATAAATAACCTTGTAAATGTGGGAAACATATTATCTACAAGCAACATTTTAACATAATTAAATATACATTGCATGCAATAAATAGTTAGAATATAATATAGTTTCTGTGGCTGAATACTGAACCAGACAGCAATTAGCTCCATGTGTTCATAAATAAATAAATAAATAAATAAATAAATAAAAAGCTGCCTGTAGGAAAAGCTGAACAATGACAGAATCCAAAGGATAGATAATAGAAAAATATATATGACAGCAGCACCAGAAGGCTGGACTGCCAGGACAGGAAGCACGTCTTCAGACAACCTGCATTAAAGCCTTCTCCCTGGTTGTGATCAGAAAACTAAGAAAAAGAAGATAAACACAGCATTCAGGAAGTTTAGAAATATCGGTAACACTTTATTTTAAGGGGGTTGAATAAGACTGACATGATACTTTCATAAATATGACATAACACCTGTCATGAACATGAATAAGCCTTCATGAATATTTATGACTGTTGTCATAAAGCGTCATTCGGTAAATTATGACACTTTTAATACAAAGTTGACATTATTCAAAATGTCTTTGTTATGACAACTTGACATTAACTAGGAAATCATTACTGATATAAATTTGTTATAAAAGTATTACTGATTGCACTTTAGAAATTAGGTAACTTTATGTTATTAAAGGTAAAGTTTAAACAGTAATGATTTCTTGGTTAATGTCAAGATGTCATAAAGACATTTTGAACAATGTCAACTTTGTATTAAAAGTGTCATAATTTACCGAATGACGCTTTATGACAACAGTCATAAATATTCATGAAGGCTTATTCATGTTCATGACATGTGTTATGTCATGTTAATGAAAGTGTCATGACAGTCTTATTCAACCCCCTTCAAATAAAGTGTTACCGAAATACCCCACAGATATTTCATCAGCGTTCCTGAACCTGGACTCCACACTCACATTTTATCTACTCATATCTCCAAATGCCAAATGGCAGAAACACTTTCATGCTTCCATCCACTGAATCACGTTATCTGCGTCTTATTTGGGCGACTCCAATATTTACAAAACTTTGCCCACCTGGCACCATGGCAACAGTCCAAGGCTCCCTTCAGATCAATTACATAATTCTTCTTCTAACGTACACATCTGTGTGACTGTCTTCAACTTCACATCTCTCTTCTGACACTGGACTGCTCTCTGTTCCTCATACCAGACTGAGAGCGTTTGGTGTCACACTCCCTGCCTTCTAGAATGCTCTTGCTGTCTACAGCTGCAACACATCATCCCTGGATAAATCATGTACATCCCAGACAATACGTGTCTGCCGAAACATCTAATCTAATGCAGTTTTCCCTGCCTGTGTCAAGTTTTTCCTCTCGTCTTTCTGGATAAAACCCAACAATTAACAAGATCTTTTGTATTGCAGATGACACAGAGTGGGCTTAGTGAATAAGGCTGCTGATAAAGATAAGGTGTCTTCACACCGATTTCTAACTTGCAGATGTCTTTCAACAATGACTGTGCACCTTCCTCTCTTCCCCAAACTTACCAATAGTTGACCTGTCAATAGCTTACATTGCCTGAATGTTGGATTGCTACATCTCCTCTGAAGTTTCTATTAGCCTCTTGGTTACTTCTCTGCCATACTCCTTACATATCAGATGATGATGAATTGAACAATGCTCTGTGAGTCATTGAAAACCTGGAAACCATTGTATGACCTGTCTATACTTTAAATTTCTGTACATCTTCACCTCTAACCTGATTAGTTCCTTGGTCTTTGGGATTCTGTTAATTTCCTTATGTTTTCCAACAAATCTCCAAAACGTTCACAGACCAGTTGCACTTATACTCAAATGAAATCACACGCATATGGACTCTGTTTCATAATTGGGTGACCTTTGAAGGCTCTGGAATTGTATTCAGGGTAAAGTGTATGGTACATGACATACTTTTCAGCTTGTTTTGTAAAAAAAAGAAAAAAAAAAAAAGAAAAGAAAAATAATGTATTGTTTTTCTCTCCACTTCATTGCACACTCATCTGAGTTTTGCCAGGCATTGCTGCATTTTGTTCATTATTGAACAGAGTTCCTTAACAGATAACACCATATATGACCTGTCAGGGCGTGACAGTATCATTTCCTCTGACAGGGCCAGAAACGGCACTTACGGGAAGCTGCTAACCACCATTGTTTCCTGTCACTGAGGCAACCCAGCAGCTGTTCCCCAGAATGTTTCTATCGTGGACTATGAGTTGTAACAACAACCGCAAACAGCAACATTACAAAACACACCAGCTGTGGTGTGTGGTTTTTGGAATATTTGATTCTGCATTTTAAAAGTAGAATTCTTTGAACAGAGTTTTAGTTTTAATCTGCAAATCAGCTGTCAGTATGCCAACAAATGCACTGGTATTATTTTAAAAAGTAAGATTTTGGAAATAAATTTGTATCCCTCAGCAGGTTGAGTATGTCAGAGGACAGTTATTTCCTTTTGTCACGCTGTGACCACGCCCCTCTGGGGCTGTCTTTGTTCCTGATAGGTTTAGATACAAATCTGGCTAAGCGGAAGCACTCCTCTCGCAGTCGCTGGAAGAAAAGTGAACGGGACCCCTGGAAGAAAGGATATTCAAGAATAAAAAGATGCTACCGGAAATACAAATATCTGGCTTTCACAATAAGAAACAAAATAGTTAGGGAAGGAAATAAGTGTGATATAATAACTCTTTGAGATATTTATCAAACTTGTTAAATACTTTGTCTACTAAATTGTGCACTACTATTTTTCTTAGCAATAATAACAATAATAATATTAATGTAAATAATATTTAAACTATTTTTCATCATCATTAACATTTCCTATGCGCTGTTTTGTTTAATTTAATTTTAGTTGCGTTACACCAATGGAAAAGTGTGTGCATCAGTGACTAAACTAAGACTATGAGTCTCTGTTGTACAATTTGAAGAGAAAACCTTTTTGGTCCTTTTGGGATGAATGATAACTGTTTCTCACACTATCACAAAATTTAATCCTTTCACACAAAATGATGTACTTTCGCTTTATGTTGATCAAACTGCCGCTTTGTGTGGACATTAGTAATTCATACCTACCAACCCCGTGTATTCGATATTTTAGGTTCTTAATTGATGAAAAGACTTGTTTTATTTCTCTGAAACATTTGAGCGGAAGTTGTGCATGTGATTGTGTCCCGCTTGACACACGTGTTTCTCAGCGCGAGCAGGACTTGCCAGAGAAGAGACCGGTGCGGGGCTGTTTCATCTCTCTGTCCGGGTTTGTTACTATCGGCGCCTTTCTGGGGAGCGCTCCTTCAGACAAAGTACCCACCTCGTACACACAGACAGCAAGATGGAGATAGAGAAGGAAATGAAGAAGGTAAGTTGTCCCGTCCCGTGGAGTCTCCTCTTTCCATGTGAGAACAGCTGGGAACGCCCTGAAAGGTGCGCCGAGCACCGAGCAGGTGGCGACAAAACCCCGGCGTACTGATCCAATGGGTTACGATTCATTTAGTTAGGAGGCGTTTCTGATTCAAATTTTGAGACTGGAACAAATTAAAATTCTTACTCAAATACACCTAACACCACTTTGTAGTAATTTCTCTTAGCTTAAATGTCGTTTTTAAAATCGTACAGCTAAGTTCACAGAGTTAGAAAGCAACTTTCTAAGTTGTCAGAAAGCAGTTACTTTCTCTTCCTTCTCAACTTGCTCGTGAGGGAACTAACTGCGTCACCGGCGGCGAGTTTACAGATCACTTCAACTTGCTTTCCTGTTTGTGTGCATGAAAACAACATTTTAAAGGCTTAAAAAGGTCACAAAAGTAAATTAACCCGTTTGTTAAAGACATGTTTTCATTTGAAGCTATTGAACTTCTTCACATTTCCCCAATGTTATAAGTACAACAGACAAAGTAAACTCCAGTACAGTTCGTTTTAGGTTGGAAGGCAAATATTGCACAATTTTAAAGTAAATCGGAAAAAAAGTGAAAACATTATGTTTTACAAATAAAATTAAATGTATTTGGCATTTCTATTTATTGTGTAGCCTCCAGAATAAAATCTAAATGTTGCAGTACCTTCGGAAGTCATCTGATTTGTGTGTAATTTGCCAGTGTAAATCCACCTGTTCTGTGAAGGTTTCAGAGGTTTGTTAGAGAACATTGGTGAAAGCAGCTTTATCAAGACAAAGAGGACAAAAACTAGCGGAGACGTTTGTAGCCGAGTTAGGTTGTAAAGTGCTTCCCTGTTTTGTCTGTTTCAGGGAGCAATATTACGTCTTAAAATTGAAACAGGGAAGGAGAACATTAATCAGAGAAACAGTCTTGTTGTAACTCTTGTGAATGACAGTAAAGTTAGTTGTGCTGTTCAGGCAGCTGTATTTCATTGTTGAAATACAGCCATTAAACTGTCAGTTATATTTTACCACAAGCCACGTAGAGGACACATGCATTTCCAACATAACGATGAGAAAAAACAATAAATATTACTCATACTTGTGTTACTCCAGTGTACTATAAACCTGGTGGGTCACCAGGTTTCACTTGGCCCCCCCACCAGACTGCCATTTATTTTAAATAGTTTTTTTAGATTTATAGTTGACCCATGGAATTTGGTGAAAGAGGCTGCACACCATTTGTGCCGCCCCTCCACCTGGTCATTGACTCCACACACTGTAGTTTTCAAATTATGATGTCTGCTTGTGCACCTTTGAATCTTTGTAATATTTTATTAACAGAAAAACCAAAAACATTGTGGGCTGCTGACAGACTTCCTAGTGCCCCTACCACCAGATTTAGCATTCTGTTAATGAAGTATTTACTCCATGCAAAAAAAAACAACTTTAATAAAAAAATTAAAAAAAAACCAGCTAAAATCTTCAGTTATCTATGTTTTAAAAATGTATTGATTCTGCACTTTTTTTTAGCCAAATTATTAAGAGCCATTGTGGAAGGTCCAAAGAGCCACAGTCTTCAGACCCCTGATCTGGAAATGCAGTTGAATAATTTACATTACTGTATATTTATATGCTAAATAGGTCAGTTAAATACCAGACTTGAATCTAAGTGAGAATTTGCTGCATGACTTGAATATTGAGATCCAATCAGACTGAGCTTGAGATGGTTTGGAAATATGAGGAAATAGGGATGACCAATATTATAGTATCAGTATCGGCCGATATTAACTGTAAAATTTAGTATTGGACATCGATCATTCCATCAAAATTAGTCGGCGATATAAAAGTTGTTGTTTTTATATGACAAACCAGGGACAATGATGCCTGCAGCACAACGTCAAATTTGCTGATGTTGTGCTGTGCAAGTTGAAAATCTTGCATCATTTTCAGCCTCCTTCTTACCATTTGCATTTGGCAGCAGGCCAAATTGACAAAGATAATACAGTATTTTAATTCCACAGTAGGGGAAGTCATATAGTTTCAGTAAAAAGGTATAGGAAGAAAAATATTGGTATTATTTCTGTTGTCGGCCAAATGAGTTTTATTACATTGGCATATTGGATATCGACCAAAAGTCCAATATTGTGCATCCCTAAATGAAACTAGTTTGAATACACAGAAACCATATGATGTAGTTTGAGTATTAAACTCAGCTACACAAGCTGAGATTTCCAGTGCCTTCCAAAAGTATTCCCAGTTCTTATTCCACATGTTGTGTGGGTGTGTGTTGGGATTTCATGTGATTGAGCAACATAAAGAAGCACAGCAATGTCAAGTGGAAAGAAAAAGAGACAATATTTTCAAATTTCTTACACATAAAAACTTGAGAATGTGGGACTCATGACGATGGGGGTGAACCATGGGTCATTTTTCTGCAGAAGTTGCTTTGTTGGAGGAACAGTGACTCATCTGCAGCAGTATAAACTGTACCAGTGACCCTCAGTTATACACTTTGTCATTATTTCTACTGTAGGTGGAGTAAATCATTTCTAGAGTGAATCACCCTGTGAGTCTAGCCTCACGCAGAGTCACTCATTAAACAAAGCAACAAAGCAGATGAATACACACCCTTCCAACAGCTACTCATTTTCACTGTGCTCAGATAAATATTTAGACCACCACATGTTTTGATCCGTTAGCTTGGGCTCTGCAAGTTTTGCTTGGATCTGAAGTTCATGGGTACAATTCAGTCTCTCTTAGATCCAGTGGTCTGTTTGACAGTTTTAAATCTAATTGCAGTTTCTGCAGCTGTTGCTTGAACTCTCCCATGAGGAGGAAGCCATTGCTGCAAACAGTCTCTTGTCTGCATTCCTCACCAGCAAGTGTCTTTTGGGTCAAAACATGCCTTTTGACAGCAGGGGTGCCTGCTGGGCTCCCATGAGGCTTTGAGCTTCATTGAATAGTTACCCATATATGGAAATAAACAGCAGTAATGGGCTAAGGTGCATATGACCATTGGCTGACGCACATGTTTTAAAAGAAAAACAGATGTAAGAGTAGAGATGGCCTAAAGGGATAAAAGTTCAGATTGTTTTTCTTCAGTCAGGTTGAGATCTTTTCTTTTTCTTTGGGTGCAAACATCCTGTCACTTCCTGAGGTAGATCAAAGACCCTAGAGTCTGGAGGAAAGGGGGGAAATTTAACTGATAAAGTTATCAGTCTGTAGCAGGTCTGTTCATTAATGTAAGGCTCATGATCAACAGTTGTTTAGGTCAAAAAGGACGCTACCAACTCGAGCTCTGCAGAGTTGCCTCTCTCTTCCAGGATCAGCACCTTGTGTTCATTTCCAGAAACAATACTCCCAAGAGTCCACTCCCAACCTTCAGTAGACACTTTTTCCACGTCGTCTCAAAATACTTCTCTGAAATATAAATCATCGTCCTCTATCATGAGGGAGAATGCAATTTAAAATCTTACTAGCTATGTCAGAAATGTGTTCATTTTGGAATCTGTGTCCAGTAAAAACTTATTCAGAGTCATTTTAAATTCACCTAATATCAAATGAAGTCTAAATATTAATGGTGCTTGTTTTTCTTCTCTTTTCCAGGTGACTCTCGGCCATGAGTTTGGCGCTGGAGCAGCGTGCTTAAAATGCAAGGACAAATGCGAGGGATTCGAGCTGCACTTCTGGAGGTTTGCACAATTGTTTGTTGACAGTGATGCATGACGAGAGCAAGCACAGTGAGCAGAGGAGTTTAATGTCCTGCTTTCTCACTGAATCACAATTTCTAATGTCTTGATCTCTGACCAAATTTGACTGATTTCCATTTTCATTTAAAAGCTAACTGGTTAAATCATTTTTGCTTCATTATTTGGGTTAGAAACAGAAATGATGTTGAACCTTGTGTGTGAAACAGTCACTGCAATACGAGGTTATACTCAATGTTGGTGTTAACCTGTAAGACACAGCAGAATTACTTTTCTCTGTCTAATAATACTAAATATTTTGACATAAATATCAGGGTTTTTTTTGTCACGCTTTTTTTCCCACCATCATCATGTTGACCCCAGCACCGTCTTTAAACTTTTGTATTTTTGACACTGTGCCCAAATATTTTATCAGCAAGCAGAGTTTGACTTCATGAGGTAAGATGGCTGGGTGTCTGTGCTTTGCTGTAACACGTTAGCTTTCCTCTTATCTGTTTATCTCGTTTTTCATTTGTCTGAATGAACAACCAACATGACTCGATTGAAAATGGTTTCGACTCTTTTAATCTCTGTGTTGTTCAGAGTTGGCTTTCCAAGATCTTATTAATGTAGAAAATGTCTGACGTTGAGCCTTCTTCTCTTCCACACAGAAGAGTGTTGTTTGTTAGCTTGAATAGTTGAAGTCTAAGTAAGGCATGTTCACTGAATTTTTTATTTTCTGAGCGTCTGGTCCACACCAGTCGACCTAAAAGTCTTCCACTTCTGGTCATATGTTTTGTTTTTTCTTTTGCTTTTAATTGTTTATAGCATACACTAATTGAACTAGGCAGTTGATGCATGAAACACAATTTTGTTTTTATACAAAGCGGAGTCGTAAAGTCTCTGTTCATATGTGGTTCACTTTCAGTCATGAATGCAAATCAACTCACTTATTGTCGGCACATAAAGTGGGAAATGGGAATTTATGACGGACATCTTTCCAACGATTCTATGGTCACTCAGTAGTATAGTGCTGCATATTTCACCATGGCTTAATAAATGTAATAAAAGGAAAACAAAAGGCTTTATTCACAGAGTCGGTGTGATGTCATTCCTCCTTGGTTTAATTAAAATGCTCTGGCAGCAGCAGGAGTTCACAACCTGATTGTGTCCCGTTGCTATGGAGATCAGACACCCCTCAGAGATTTATGTCGTCTTAGTTTAGCTTTAACAAAAGTGATGGCTTTGGTGTAAATTTCGAACTCCGGAAAACAGCTTGGTTTGGGTTTTTGTATAAAGCTACAAATCAGCCACAGTAAGAGGTTAAAAACGGCCCTCCAGGCTGCTAGCTGGGACTTGACTGTGTAGACTATTAAAGTCAGTCATTCCCAAGGAGTGAGACCACTGCTCATAAAACTGTAGCACTCCTGGCTGGATCACCAAACTTTGTCGTCAGAAAAACTATTGACTTGTGGCATACTTCTCACAGCAACTAGAGCTACTTTTCTTGAGTCACAAGACTCATCAAGTTAGAATGTTTGTTCTTTTTTTTGGCTCCTTTCTCGTCAAACTGTTTAAAAAGCTACCGCAGTCCAATTTGATATATTATTCCTCTTCACAGCTAAAGTTTGGTATGTTCAAGCTCAAGCATGCCTAGTCATAAATGATGTCAGACAAGCATGAAGATGTCTGTGTTGAGGCTTGTTAAAGGGGCTGTGATTTGAACAATATCACAGGAGTTGATGCTTATAAACTGTTTAAATAGACACTAATAGAGTAAAGTTAGCCGTTTCAAAAGTCCAAGAAATATGCTTTTCTATATTTTAGAAGTAAAATAAACTTAATTACTGGGGGAAAATACACTTGTTTGTTCTGCAGCCTCATTTCAAATTAGCATCATAAGATTTTCCATATTATCTAAAGTGAAACATGTGAGAAAACCCTGAAGTGTAGTATGAAGGCGTCAGAACCCAAACTGTCAACGCGCAGTTGGCACGTGATTTAGGGATGTTCATATACACACACAATTTTAAAATCTAGAAACTGAAATTAACAAAAACAATAGTTTGATTACCTTGGTCAAACATGTAAAATAAGCTGCAGTAAACCTTTCAAATGGTTCAGAAATTGCAATTAGGAATTCTAAATATAATGTACATTAAAGCATGAAATCACTTCGAGCACACAGCATTAAATTGAATAGGTTTGCCCTTAGAAATTGGGCACATTGTCACTTCACACCCTGTCTAGATTTTTTTTTCAATATCAGGACTGATACAGATCTGTGCATCTCTAATTACTATAGTAGTTATTTAGGGAAGAATCAGAACTCTACACAATACCTCACCGTGTCAGATATACGTTCCTCAAAATTATCCATGTCTCTTATAAAAACCTAATTTCTATCTGGTTGCATTTCCACATAAAACACAGCAACAATTTTGTGATCAGTCATACAACACTTCACAAAGATCATTGTTGAAATAGTTCAACCCAGGCTAGGTGTCGAGTTCATAAGGCAAATGTCTCTCTGCGAATAAAATGATGCAGTTTTTATCACCCATCAATGAAAGCCGACTGCAGCACTTTGAAGTGTGTGGGAGCCTTTAACGTGACGAGACACTCTCTCATTTTCTTGTGCAGGAAAATTTGTAGGAACTGTAAGTGCGGCCTCGCAGAACACGACGTGTCGATGAACTCGGAGGAGAACAAGAAGGTTGGCAAGCTGTTTGAAGACACCAAGTACACAGGCCTCATAGCCAAACTGAAAACAGATGGCATCCCCAGCTACCAGGGCAACATGGTGACCATCACTCTGCCCAGCCCCAACACTGCTTACACAGTGCCCCCTATGGCTTCCTCTACAATGGTACCTCCTTCCCCCACAGCGGCGTATGCACAGCCTGCTGTGACCTCTCCAGGGCCGGTGCCCATCGGCTCTCCAGCACAAGCCCAGGGGAAGCCTCTGGTTCTGTCCACACACGTCACTGTCACTCCAGTCAAGGCTAACAAGGTGCCGGTTACTGCTAACGTTACAGCGGCCAATGCGGTTCCAGTCCCCAAAGATGTTCCAATGAGATCCGTCACCTATGAGTGGGCACCACCAGTGGCCAACAAGCATCTGGTAAGACTTTGAATCATTCATTAACTTTCTCTGTTTAGATTCATGGTGTCAGTTTCAGAAAAGTCTTTCTATTGGCCTCTAAAGAAACTTGAACCCATTTTTCAGAAAGGTAGGAAACCTCTTCAATTACAGCAAATAATCCATCTAGCCATTCTAAAATGGTTTGCAGACCAGATTTTACTAAAAGCGGTAAATAAAGTGGTTCCTCATTAAAGTGTCTTTTCTTCATCTGGCTTGGAGGTATTCCTTTTGAAGTTAAATGACGTGTCAGTTCATTTTGAGCAACACCTTGAAAAGTTAGTAGTGGTCACTGGGACTATGTCAGAGTCAGACTTGGAGGAATTTTTTAAAATGGTGTTTTTGGTTTGGAGGGTTGGTTCAGAATTTAACTTTTACAGCACAACAGCGACACTCTGTGGTCTCTTGAGGTATTACTGTGCTTCTTTCACTACAGTGCAGGAAAACAGTTTTTGAGATGATGAATAAATTCGTACTGACAGATCACAATTCCCAGTCTTCAGAATTCTGAATCGAATCAAAATGCTCAAAAATTGATTTTAGTCAGTTTAATTTTTTTTAAATTGTATTTTGAATATTTCTTTTACATTTTTTTATAGCCAGGCAGCTAAGCTGATCTGATACTAATAATTTCAGTTAAATAATTTTATGCACAAATCTGTTTTTGTTTAAGTAAAAATTAGGAATTTTATAACATATAAAACTTTATAGAATTGTTTTCAATAAATGCTCTGTTTACACTGTCTTTTTCCTCTCGTCAGTTACATAATTTAAACAGAATCTCTCGGCTGTATGAATACTAAAAATTAATTTTTGATTTATAAATTGTTTCAGAATGTAATCATGTCCTTATATAATATAATTTGTATACAAATTGGATTTGAATCACTGAAATATTCACATCTCTAATCAGCTGTTCAAACATATTTGACTATGCTCAATAAACAGTGTTTCCCCTCTGCTGGGTCTGTTTATTTTATATATTTTCTCTCTATGTGTAAATTTCTTACAAAACTTAGGTTGAAAGTCACCTCTTTCTAGTTTGGGTCCTAAATGTTTTGCCCTATTTATGTCTGGAAGTGTGTTATTTTCAAATATTTTAAAATATTTCGATAAAATATAATGACTGTTCTTAGCAGTTGTCTTTGTTTAGTCTAGAGTTGTATTTGAAAGAGCCATGTTGTGATTTTCTGTGTCCTGCAAGGCAGAACAGTTTCTCTAGAGTCTCCCTGATTGGTTCTTTCATTTTTTTCTCCCAGCTCTGTCTTCTAGTCATCCATCTTTAAACATTTTGGACTTGAACTAGATTTGAATTCTCTCTCCTCCGTCAGGCAGTGCGCTACATTGAACTGCTCCCTCCTGAGAAGCGTCCGGTTGCCGGGACGCAGGGGGCCGCTTACCGCCGGCACCAGATGGATCGTCAGCTGCCTGAGCACGACCAGGACCCGTCCAAGTGCCACGAGCTGAGCCCTGCGGAGGTGAAGCAGATGCAGCAGTACGTCCGTAAATGCAAGGACGAGGCCTTGGGCGTCGGAGATGTTCTGCTGCCTGAAGAGATGGCTCAGATTCAGGCAGGTGGAGCAGGTGCAGCAGCGGCTGGTTCTGGAGGTACACCGGGGAGGGCTGGGTTTGGTCCCGGAGCAGCTGGTGTTGGTGGGGCTGGAAACGTACCAGGTGTTGGAGCTGGTGGTGCCAATTCTGCACCAGTTCTTACGGGTTCTGGTGTTGGTGGATTTGGACCTGCCGGAGCCAGAGCCGGAGCTGGAGCCGGAGCTGGAGCCGGAGCTGGAGCCGGAGCTGGAGCCGGAGCTGGATCCACTCCAGGGTCAGGGACTGATCAGTCTGCTGGTCTGAGACCAGCCAGAGGGTCACTGGGTACCGCTGCCACTGCTGGAGCCATCAACTCCGGACTGCCACAGAATAACTTTGTAAGAAATTTTTTTTTTAAAATTTCCCTTACTCATAGAGCAGTGTCATACCTATACCTGTTATGGTAATAAATGACCTGGGCGATAAATTGTCCCAGACGTTATTCCAATAAACAATAATGTTGTTTTGAGACCATTTTCAAGTAATGTAACTGTATAATAATACAAGAAAATATTCTGAAAGATCAATAAACTTTAAATTTTAATTAAAATTTAACACCAGAACAGGAAGTCAAATTTAAATACCCAAAATAATAATAATAAAAAATAAATTAAAAAAAACAGTAGAAACAGCAAAATCTCAAAAGTCTCTGTAAAAAAAACATAAAAAAAATAAAAAAGTTCATCAAAAAAGGACCAAAATAGCAGATTGAAGACTTTTATCTTCCAGTTTTTGGAAGAAAAACAGTAAATTATGAAAATGTAAATCATTGATTTTGTTTTAATTTGTCATACAATTTATTGCTTTTTGTGACAGGCCCAGTCATGCCTCAAATTATCCAAGATAAAAATATTTCCTACAAATTATTTTTAAAGGCTTACTTTGGTCTTTTGACTAACCTTTCATCTTATGACGGAAAGATGTTTGTTAAATGGTATGAAAATATCTTACCAGTCAAATTCAGGATGTTATGATTTCCAAAGGTAGATGCTTTATAACAGGCATTTTGGTAAAAAAAAATACTTCTAAGTTTAATTAGTGTAATTGTTCCAACTTGTTTCAAGTATTATAACACAAAACATATGTTGATGTAAAATGGATACCTTTTTAAAATTTAATTTTGCATAAATAAAAAAAATACACAGAAGTCAAATAACTCTGGATAAAATGCAGTGGTGTAAAACTATTACTTTGACATTTTATCATGTCATCACTTTAACTTAAGCAAGAATTTATTATTATTATTATTATTATTATTATTATTATTATTACTGTTGCTGCTAGCAGCTATTCTATTTCAGCAATTTCTGACTCTTGAATTAACACTCATCTTATGTTCTACAGTACAAGCCTACACAGCCTTTGCACAGTTTTTCCACAGTGTGATCAGTACATGTAATACTAGAGAATACTGATGGTATTCCCAGATTGAACACTAGGGGGAGTTGTGACTCTGCCTGTGACTCAGCCTTCCCAGTTCTCTGTGCAGGACTGGTGATGGTAATCACAGCATCATCATGGACAGTCGGTCAGAACCTCATGGTTCCACAAGCTCAGCTGGGCAATTTGTGCTCATCTTACTGCTGCACTCTTAAGAGGCACAATGTTTAAATAACACAGTCATAGCAGTATTGATTAGAATAAGCATACTTCCTTTTTTTTCTGGATGTAAACATATTATAGAGGGATGTCCAAGGAACGGTCTGTGGGCCATTTGTGACCTTAGAATGATTTTGTGTGGTCTGTGACCAGAATTCAAGAAGGGTACATATATGACCCTCCCTTCTAGTCAGATGGTGCAGATGGAAATATTTTTAAGTGTAAAATGTTCGATGCAGCACAACGTGCTTGTCTTTTATTAGATGTGTTTTTAGCTTTAATTTATTTAGCATTTCTGATTAAATAAAAAGTGGAAGAAGGAGATCTTTTAATTATACAGTTTTGGTAAAACAATTTGACAATGCTGCTCTCCAGGATCATGAGATTATTTTTAAACTGTTTTCTGCCTCCTTTGAATTGCCTGGATTTATTCATTTTGATCTGAACCCTAAAAAAAAGTCAAAAAAAATTTTCTTTGTGTAATATTTTAGATTTATTCAAGTTATAGTTGACTAACTAGTTGACTAACTAATGAAGTCATGCAGGACTCCCTGTTTGACTACTTACATCTTTAAGGAAATGCATTTCTTTTCACAAAGTTAAAAGATTTGTTATGTTAACTAATGCTACTTTTTGAACTAAAGCTACTTTTTGAAATAAATAAACTTGTTCATCTGTTTATTTCAGTTTGATTTGAATAGACTTTTTTGTTAAAAGCCAAAACTCATAGATAGGAAGAGTAAGTCTGATCTATTTTTACATCTTGTCTCACCCTCAAAGAGAAAAACTACAATTAAATCTGATTTGATTAATTTTCTGAGATAAAATGTCAGTTTTGTCTGTTTTTTCTTTAACAAAGTAAAAGGTCATTGATGAAAATAGAATGTTCTCATTCACATAAATAACACTGACTTTAGTTTGCTAGGAAGCTCAATTAAGTTACTAAGCAAATAAATTCATGCTTGTTTCAGTAAATTATGTCTTGCATTTAAATTCTAATAATTTAAAATACAGCTCACAAAAACTCACAAAGCTCCTGTGAGTTTAACTTACAGGAGCTTTGAAATATTTCCTTTTCACTCTGCTACATCACCTTGACAACTGTTTTTCTCTCCTTTTCAAGTCGTGCCATCACTGTAAGAAGCCCATGCTGCTGGGCGAGCCAGCCGTCTATGCCGAGCGGGCCGGCTACGACAAACTGTGGCACCCGGCGTGCTTTGTGTGCTGCACCTGCAGTGAACTGCTAGTAGACATGATTTACTTCTGGAAGAAAGGCAAGATGTACTGTGGACGTCACTATGGAGACAGCGAGAAGCCCCGATGTGGCGGCTGTGATGAGGTGATGACAACCAGTCGATCTTAGTCTGGAAACGTACATGTTTGCTTAAAAAGGAGCTGACACCTGTGTGTGTGTGTGTGTCCACAGCTGATCTTCAGTAATGAATACACTCAGGCGGAGGGACAGAACTGGCATCTGAAGCATTTCTGCTGTTTCGACTGTGACTGCATCCTGGCTGGAGAGACTTATGTGATGGAGAACGACAAGCCCATCTGCAAACCCTGCTACATGAAAAACTACGCTGTTGTGAGTCTGACTTTGTTCCAGGAGACATTGTCATTTTTAACCTGGAATACACACACACACAGACCTGGGGAATTGTGGGAAGTTTTAGTCAGTGGCTGCTCTAACAATCCACTGCAAGACTTCAGAACATGTTTTGTGTTTTTTATGGTGGGTTATTTGAAGATATTATCTAGATCAGATGGTTAATTAAATAAAATTGGTTTGTAGTAGAGACCAGAGGAAACAGCTTTTTTAAGTGGAGCCTTATTCATAGTCTTTCTACTATCTTTAAATGGCTCCAATCTCTCTCCTTGTGACTGAAGCACTGTTTTATAAACCTTTTAACCGGCTGTAACATTTACATTAAATGACTATTTAAAGGGGCAGTATTATGTAGAATAGACTTTTTTAGCTTTACATCATGTTATAATGTTATTTTGTCAATATAAATATACCGAGGGTGTTGCCTTGATTCTTTCATGCATGTTTGAGAAATCATCTAATCTCCATGTCAACCATGCAGCTGTGCAAAATGCCTGCTTGGATCTAACTGCTTGGAGACTTGGTTCCTCCTCAGAGCTGCAGCTTCCAAACTTCCACCTCACAGAGCCTCCTCTCCCCCTCCACTCAGCTCCTTCAGACTAGCCAGCAGTAATTAGCAAAACCTGCTGGAACTGAGCATCTGCTGAGCTCGTTATATGAGAGACTTGTCAGTGAAACACTGGTAAAACATTGTTAAAGGGTCAATAGAGTTTGATAACTTTCTGAAGGCACCAGTCCAGAAAGAAACTGGGCCTGAGACTGAGGCCCAGTTTAAGATTATAAATTATGAAATCAGATGTCTTTTAAGTCATAATTTGATATACATACATTGATATGCCTTTTTATAACAAATGAAGTTAACATATTTACTTGATTGCATTATAATATGGCACTATATGCCTGGAAAACACATAATACTGTCTCTTTAAATAAATGTAATTATTTAATCTGGAGATCCTAGTCCATTAATAGCCATTCCGAGAACTAGAATGTGTTAAACAAGATAACGCAAATATGTGATGGCAAAGGAATCTATAAAATCTACAATGAACCAGTCAGGTTTTCTTGGTGGATACCAATCTCTGCTTTTCTTTGAATTCTGATCTTTTGATTAAAATTGCTTTTAAGGAACATAAAATAAAAGACTCTTTACGTAAACTTTGTTTTAGTTCAGCAATTAAATCTAAAAATCATTGACTAGAAATTGTTTTACTGAACTGAAAGTGCTTTATGAAGCCTGTTGTTTAAAACAGACGATCCATTATGATGGTTCCAATCAGGTGCAGCTTTAGTTAAGAGTTAAATAGAATCATGTCTTAAGGATGACCTGCAGAATTATTTGGCCTTCACGAAGCTATCAATTTGTATTTATACTGCTTGACATTTTGTTTACAAATGTGGTCACCTGTAAAGGTTTTATGTGTAAATCAGTAATGTATAAGGCAGCTGAAATAGAAAATCAATGAAAGTGTTTATCAAAGGAAAGATCA
Source organism: Poecilia formosa (assembly GCF_000485575.1). Classification (NCBI taxonomy): domain Eukaryota; kingdom Metazoa; phylum Chordata; class Actinopteri; order Cyprinodontiformes; family Poeciliidae; genus Poecilia; species Poecilia formosa. Next base: position 182,465 of record NW_006800197.1, on the reverse strand, counting down.
CCATGACAACATCAACTCTGTGATCATCAACCGAAGCTTTTAGCACTAACAAAAACAGGAAGGTGTTAAAGTATGAAGCAGTTTAATGAACAAAACAGACTTCATGCTTTCTGCTGCCAGTGTAGCTGTTCCCACATCAGAACCCAAGTTCAGCACAATGGAAGCTCTGAGGTTTTGACTGAATTGTTTGGGTTTTATTCACTTCAGCAAATCAGAAGAGTGGCTTTTAAAAAGCACATATTGGATAATATAAACAGAATTGAGCTGATTTTATGTCACTAGATAAGTCATATTATTTTATATACTGTTGAAATATTGAAGGTAGAGCTTATACATAAAGGGAATTACCACTTCCTGTCAGGAGGGAGAAACTATTACTGTTAATAGTAACAATGATTGCTATTCTTTTTTTAATACTCTTCTGCAAAGATGGAATCAACTTTAAGCACTTTATATGATTGTGCATACAGTAATAACTGATTAAATCTCCACTATGCCTCCATGCTACACTCATTCGTAAACGTTAGGATGGGTCCTTTGCATGTGACTTAGTGATCTGACCAAATATGTGAAATATTGAAGGAGGAGGACTGGGATTTGATGTCATGATATCTTTCCTCTTCCCAGAAATGTGCCTCATGCCAGAAGGCGGTGGAGCCTGAGGCTCAGAGGGTTTCCTACGGCGAGCACCACTGGCACGCCGAGCCGGACTGCTTCAAGTGCTCTGGTTGCACCAAGTGCCTGATTGGCCAGCGCTTCATGGCAGTGAAGAACTGCCTGTTCTGCTCTGTGGAGTGCAAGAAGAAAGTCATGACGTAGACCGTCCTATCTGTCTTCCAGAGCAGAGAGAACAACGGGGGACAGTGATGGCTTGTAGTTGGGTTTACATATTAGTGTGCCTCTTCCCTTTAATATAGAAAGCTACTGCAGCAGTGTCTTCAATTCAGGGTAAGGGGTCGGGGTTGACTTGCACTGATTTTGTTTCTAGTTTCTACTTTTTGCTAAAGTCCTGCCCATATTTTGACATATTCTACCCCCAAACGACCAGCTGTTCATTACATATGTTTACATTATCTTCCCAATTCTGAGCTAGAAAGTGGTAATAATGTAGACAATAGCATCATGTTCTGGCTCTAAGCATTACTGAACTGCCACATCTCTGATTTAGAGTGCACATGTAACATGTGTTTTTCATGTCACTCATTGTACATGTGAATGTGGTTTACAACAACACTGCAGAATTGATTTAACACCTGTCTGCTGTCTCATCCTGCACTCCGCCTCTCACTGTAGCACTCCACATTGTGCAGATGTTTCATTGTTTATTTGTTTTATTCTTGGACAAACCAAATGAATAAAAATTATGTAAAATCATGCATCCTGTAGCTTTAACTGACAGCAAACAGCCCTCACCTCAACAATTTGAAGAGATATTTTCTTAATCACATACTGAGAATCTAACAGAATAGAACATTCTAAAGAAATCATAGAAACTTTAAGGATTTTTTTAATACTCCTTTTGACTTGGACATTTTTATGGCTCCATGTAGTATTACTGCAGTAGCCTCATTTGGACCCAAAATTCCACAGTGAACCTTTAGATACTAAAGCAGGCCCTTTGCTAAGTGGAATACAATCTTTATTGATTAAATTTTTCTCAAATAGAACCAACAAGAATTTTCCATTATAACTTTAACATTAGAGGACTCATTCTAAGATTTACAGCAAACTTAGACTCATAACAGGCAACCAGCTCATTTCAGACAGTAGTTTTTGTCAACATACATTTTCCCTGTGCTCAGTTGAAGAATGGCCCTCATCGCCAAAGTTTGATTTTTTTCAATCATCCTTAACCACTAACATGCCCCTTACACTACAATATATCTCTTGCCTTTTCAGTGTGTACACTGGTCTATACAACTGATACTTTATCATTTGGTTTTACAAGAGAATGTGCCACTATTACCATTTATACACATATGCACCACTGATGTAAAACTAACCCAAGAGCTGTTTAAATGTCACAGCAACAACCCAGTAATAATACCAGTACTTTAACTCATGCTACACTATGCAGACTTCCTGTCTTCACTGTCACTCACTCAAGTCAAAAGGCTGACCAACTAACACTAACCTGACCTGCTTTAGTTATAATAAACATGACACCTGAGTGAAGTTGTCAAACGTTTGTGCAGCAAAAACTTTTATTTGTGCAGCTATAATTTCAAGGATATTGTTTCCAGAGGTCATGAAATAAGATGGTCCACATTTACAAAATGAAATAAAACATGATGTCAATAACTGTGATACATGGTAGTGGCACAAATGACAATTTTTACTGCAGAAACATTTCACAGCAGTTTTGTTTAATTTGAAGAGGATTAGCACCATCTGACCACTTGAGGGCGCTCTTTATAGAGCATTAAACTTTCATTGCCAGATGCCTGGAAATTTTACACACATGGTCTCAATGCGCACGGAACATACACATTATTGGTCTGCCATAGGAGACGTAGTATCTAGCTGCAATGGAAGTTGATGTCTCTCAAACGAGCGTTGTTTCTTCACGTTTAAACCCACGTAAAACAGATTTTCCGATGCGCCAACATGCAGTAAAAGTTTGACAGCAGCCTGACTGACAACTGGGAGAATGTTGACACTTCCCTGCTGGAAACAGTAACAGTAACCATGATTGTGAGGTGGAAAAAATGTCACAATGTGGAAGCTGCGTACAATTCAAGGAAGCTCCATGTCTCAGGAGGCCATTGTCTGAAACGGCAGAAACCTAAAAGGTGCTCTGCTATTTCCCCTCTTTCAACCACAACTTCATTGGTTGATGAGAGCGAGTCGCCTCACCAGCTCCGAGTTCAGTCTGTTGTCATTCCTTGTCGTCATCCTGCCTCCATGTTGCTGGAAGTTCGACTGTTTTCACCATCGCTCTCTGTTTTGATCTAATAGAAGAGTTGGCTTTGATCTTGGCATAGTTATCAGCATTAGGATATGGGAAAAGGCTTTTGTGACTCTGAGATTTGCATGTGATTTGTTTTGTGCTTGAATGTTGATGAGCTGCAGTTTAATTTGCATTGTGGCTCTTCTGGAATTTGCATCATCTTTGTTCAACCACCTTTATGATCTAAAGTGGAGCCGGGTGCTGTATTGTTTCTGGAGGCTGCATAAAATGTAGCATTTCTAACATGGATTTAATCTTGAAAAACAAAATAATCCTCCAAGTTTTCTTAACCCTCTCATGGCGAAGCGGGGGGTGGTCCCATCAGACCGTCAGTTCCCAAAAGCACACAAAAATAGAAACCTTGTAGAAAGGTTTGTGAAGGGTCCGTCTGACTACATCTCTTATGACTGCAGTAGGATTACAAAAACACTCAAATCAACTTGGAGAATCTAAGTCTTCCCAGGATGCCTTTAGGGCAGCATCTCTGGAGACCCTAGCCAGTGTGGAAACAGTGAGTCAGACTTTTATGAAGACAGATAAGCTAATCTGGAATGGATTTAGTAAGTTTTTTTGGAATTTAATTTTCATTTTCTTGTGGAACAGCAATAAACGTAAAGTCTTTCCTGATTTTATACCTGGAGCCCAGCACAGAACTTCAGAACAGAAACCGATCCCAAGGTATGTTTGGGTTTATGTTGCAGAAGTCCAAATGTTGCAGGAAAGTCGAGGTAACATGTTGACTCAGGCACGGGATAACTGTAAAACCTGAGAGCAGCTGCTCCTGTTACACTGAACATTAGAACATGTATCTACTGCAGGGCATGCAGGAAGCTACTGAACATGTTTTCCCTTTTGTTCCCAAGATTTGCTAAAACATGATGAACAGTAATTTGGCTCTGCCTACTTTCAGGCTGGTATGTGGAGCTTTACATCACCAGGTAAAATGTTAGCGAACTACATTCAGATTAGCTGTTTTTACACCAGTTCTACTAAGATCCCAAACCATGTTGGGTAAATATGAAAACTTTTATCACAGTTGTTTGAGTCACTTATGCATGATGAACATTATTGTGATCTTTTCTTGTTTGGAAGGAAGAACATCTAAGAGGGACATTTGAATCGAGGACCTTCTTGTTGCAAAACAACAGCAGCAGTAAGAGTACCACTATGCAACCAAAGCACGACATGGTGAGCAAAAGCTTTAGAGAGATTTTTTCCTAACATTTAGCCAGTCACATCAATTTAACTAACTCTTCTAATAAATGGTGATGAGGTTTCATGCGTGAATTTAGATGTGCTGTAGTTTAGGGCTTAGTAAATATTAAAAAACGAGAAACTTGAATGTGTAACAACATTCTTGGAGTGGCAGGCGACTCAAACCTCAGCTTCAGATGTCTTGGAATAACACAGGAACCACCAAGTCTAAAGTCTTTCATGAAAACTATTTAAACAAATGTTTACATATGTTTAAACATTAAAAATGTGTGCAGAACTTTGTCGATATTCCGCTAACTTTGAGAAAACACAATTTCTCAATTGCAGTGTCTCCATTAAATAAGAAAGGCAATTAAAATATCTACTTCCTGTCATCTTCTTTGTCTTCTCTGTCAACATCTGCTTGTTGAGCACATTTTGGTACAACCAAAAAGTCCTCCATCTCATCCAAACCCAAAATATTTTCATTAAATGTGTTATTTAGTTTTTTGGGGGGGGGGTTGTTTTTTTTTTTTTGAATTTGAAGCTTTCCAAAGCTAGCCATGGTTTCATTCCCACACTTCCCCAACGCTGACTCCTTTTTTTTTTTTTTTTTTTTTTTTTTCAAAATTGGAGTGTTTCCATAAAACAAATTTCTTTTCATAATTTCAGTGTGCGCAATTTTATGGTCAATGGAAATGCAGCTACTGTTGGCACACTTGGTCAATATTCTGCTATTGTTGAAAAATGCAATTTAGCAACTCCAGTGTTCCCGTTAAATAAGAAACTCAATTAAAATAGCACATGAATGAGCTTGTTAATAATAAGTTATTAAAAAACATGCCATGCCATCATCCTCCAACCATTTCCTGTCATTGTTTTCTTTGTGACGGCATCCGGTTGTTGATCATGTGATGTGAAATAAGTGTCTTCTTTGCAGTTTTGCAAGATAAACCCATTTTAATACGGTTAATAAAAACACCCCATCCTAGTGCCAAAGCTTTGTTTTTTTTTGTTTTTTTAATTTCCCTGTTAATTTATTAAGCAAATTTATACTTGACATATCAAGTTGCGCAATTATATGGTTGATGCAAAAGCAGATATTGATAGTAGCTGACAGGCTGTGAGTAAGAGTGGTGCAGCTGCATTGCACAAAGTGGATGGATTAATGAATGAAACTGCTTCAAAATTCTTAACCTCAAATCAACTGATAATTAAATCCTAGGTGATCAACAACCTTTTGGAATATATTGTTATATATTTTGAATTGATAGAATTATCAAAGCTTTGACATCAACGCTAATAGGAATCTGTCAGTCAGGTGTTACAGTCAGGTCACTTCATTTTGGGAAAATTGGACTGTGTTTCCACTTACCTCTTAAGAGTTTAGGTTTACGAAAGGATTCAGTCAAACCTTTGTCTTTTGTGAAGATCTGGGTGCAACTCCAGTTTGATCAATATGTCAGGAAAAAGACAAAAGCTCCTACACAGAGCAGCATTGTTGCTTTATCCACTCATCTCCTCCTTTCATCCATTACAGCCTTCTCCCTTTTCCTACAGTCTGTCATGGTATCTCACACACAAACAGACGCACGCACACGCATACACACACACACACACACGCACACGCACGCACGCACACACACACACACACACACACACAGAAACCACAGTAGATTCAGTCAAATTGAGATAATGTTCTTATGTTTGGCCACTCTCCCATAAGTAGCTCAGTCATGTATTTATTGTTTGGATTTTCTCCTGGTTCTCATATTTTCTACCCAAACGTTGTGCCAAGAGCAGCAGAGGCGTCACTGTGGAGGCCACTGGGCTCCCTCTTCTTTAAATAACTGATGTAATACAGTAACACTGGAGGGGAGTCTTTTTCACTCCAGACTTTGACTGGACCATTCCAAAACATAAATTTTGTTCTTTTTAGCAAGTTACAGGTGGACTTGTTTGTGTGCTGTGGATCTTTGCCTTGCTGTTGAGATTTTGTCCTGAATTCATTGATAGAGAGCAGAATTGATTGTCCCATTAAGTACATCACATTATAAGTGGACCTCCATTTTGTCTCCTCAGTCCACTAAACATTTTTCAAAAATATCTTGTGAGCCATTAAGTTGTTTTTGGTAAATGTGAACCGAGCCTTTGTGCTCTTTTGGGTAATTGTTTTTTTTTTTTTACCTTTTCCATGGATGCCATTTTTAAGTCAGTGGAAGTGCTGCTCCTGTTTTTCAAAATTGATTTTTCCTGTAAATGAATTGCCTTTTTTGAAGGCCTTACCATGCCCAGAAATCCACCAAGCTCTGCACAAAAAGTAGGCTCAAGCAGATTATTTTTTGTACTTGAAAATGGAAGTGACCCAAAAGGCTCAGCAGCACTGACTAAACTCAGTAGACATTTGAAATTTGGGACATAGACAGGCTCCTCGAACACAAGGAAAAAAGGCCTGTTGGAGTTATGCCCTAAAACCTACAGGAAGTCAGCCATTTTGGATCAAAGGGCCATTTTGGGGGATTTTGGTGATTTTTACAAGTCTAACTTTGATGAATTCCTTAAGTTTGTTCCTGTTCTGTAATTCTTTTTTAACAAGGGGAGCTATTATATTTTCACATGAGACCAGATTGGTAGGGATAGTAATTTTTCCTTCAATAAATACAACCATTGTTTAAAAAGTGTTTATCAGATTTTAACATTTATTAAGTGGTCTGAAACATTAAATGTGTGAATCATAAAAAGGAATGACCATGGAAAAAGAAAGTATAAGAAGAAAGTAGAACTTTTGACGCTAAGAACTAAATGAAGAGTCAAACTCTACGCTTCCAGCTTCCTTCCTGACATCCCGGGTGAAGATGAGCAGAAACGCCTCCTTACTCCACCATCCTGAATGCCTCTGGAGCCCAGACACCTCACCACCCACATCCTTCCTCCAACCAGAGAGCCAGTGAGTGGGAATGATTCAGTTTTATGGAATGTCATAATAAATCCAACATGGTATTGCAGGCTGTGATCCGGCAGCCAACAGGAGTGATCATGTTCACCATCACAGCCAAACAAGCTGCATGAAGGAAGGCAGCTCACCAGCATGGTCGCTCCTCTGACCATGCTGGAGCGACCATGTTAAAAAGGGTTTCTTTTTAAAATGCAAAGTGTGCAATCAAAAGACAGGAGTTCTGGTTTTAAAATACTAAGATACTTTTTTTTTTCTTTTTGAGGAAATCTATAAACAACAAAATGTGTGGAAAATAGTTGACATACTGAAGCTTTTTCAGGGACTTTCATACAGAGTTATGGAAGGGAAGTGAAAACGGAGTAAAGAGTGAGTGTAAAGATGAACTCCCCCACTCAGCTCCTTCAGACTAGCCAGCAGCAATTAGCAAACACCTGGTGGGACTGAGTACCAGCTGAGCTCATTACAGCAGCTACTTCTCAGTGTAACACTGTAAAACTTTAAGGCTTAATAGAGGAGCCATGTTGAGATGACTTCCTGAAGGTGGAGTTTCAGAAAAAGTGAGTTTCTTAAAGAGACAGAAGCCTGATTTTCAGACGTTAAATTACAAAGTCAAATTTCTCTCAAATAATATTTGATATATCTATCATTTTATAACAACTGGGGGTAACATAGTTACTTGATTGTGCTATAAAATGACACATTTAGCTGAAAAATCTGTTCAGCTACATGTAACAAATTGTTCTCTTCACTGGTTATTTTCAATTCTGTTTTTTTAATGATCTGGATAAATTTTGTCAGGAACAAAGGTTTATATGTAATATATAAAGGACTCACATAAGAGTTAGATTAAAAAAAGTAGTTTACTACTAATCAGATGAACTAAAGAGACATTTTTAAAAGAAATATTTTTTATTGTAAAAGATTGCTCTAGTTCTATGATTCTTCTACTGTAGAAAGTACATTTTAGAGATAATTTCTTCTAAGCTGAGATCTCACCAAAATTACATGGATTTTGTTTAAAAGAACAACATGAAATTCTAATGACATGCTTGGGGCTTAATGCATGTTTTAAGTGATTACTTTAAATGTTTTTGGGGTTTTTTCATGAGAAAATTCCTGTCTAACAACAACACGTTTTATGACAGAAACCTTTTTTCCTCTTTTCTTTCTCAGTAGCGACTCTCTAAACATCAGCAGACATATTTTACATGAACACATCCACAGTGACACCAAGCAGTCCACAGGTGGGCGGAGTTTCAGTGTAATAGATGATGGTGATGAAGGTGTGACTGACAAAAGGTGGTGCAAAGGGAAAAGATTCCCTTTAAAACTGACCGCTTGAAAAAATCTCACCAGATCAAAGGGACAAAAAAACAGAAGCTGAATGATTTTTTTTCTGTATTGCCTGTTGCTTTAAGAATATGTTGTTGACCAAACCCAACAAGAGACTGTTTGGTCTCCTGGCTGCTGTTTGCATTAAATGATAAGGCAGGTAATGCTTCCATCTTGCAGCTGGTAATATTTGCTTCAGTTAGGCATGATGGAAATGCCGCCAGTGTGCATGTCTGAGCTGTGAGCTGTTCTCTGCGACGTTTTACAGCCTCATTGGAGAGTTTCTGTTTCTACGTTCTGTAATTCGTTACTGTTGTGCAGAATCTTGTTTTAGAGATCAGTTCTGATAAGACTGGGACATGCTGGGTCTATGGGTTTCCACGCCTGATATTGAAAATTAACACACACACACACACACCTGTTTGAATACTCCTCATAGTTATTATTCGGTATGCATAAGTTGCTGTTGCTATGATTTGTTGGTTTTGTTTTGTTTGATTTTTCTCTCTTCCTGTGGGTGTAGAAGCAGACCTGTGTATTCTCTCTATGCTTCTGTTTCTCTTTGTATTTCCTTCTTCCCTTTAAACATTTCCCCCTCTTCCTGTCTGATTTTTTTTTTATGCAGACCTGTGAAAACACGATTGCAGTAATCAATGTAAGTACATGGGTGAGTTTTTCTAGATCTTGTTGGGACATTGGTCTTTTAGTCCTGGAAATGTTCTTCAGGTGATAGAAGGCCGACTTTGTAACTGCCTTTATGTAGGTTCAGGTCAGAGTTCATCACTACTTCCACATTTCAGCCTGATCTCTAGTTTCTATCTCTAATAACTGAAGTTGTGTGTTGACTCTAGATCGTTCCTCTTTGCATTCAAAGATAACTGCAGGTTTGTTTCTGTTCAGCTGGAGAAACGTATGGAACAGATGCTAATGTTTAGCAGAAAATTCTAATGTGCAATGCCCAGCTGCGAGGGCTAATCCTTCTTTTTTTCAAACACCATTATATCTAAATCTCACAGAAGTTGAGATTATTGAGACAAACAGCAAAGACACGACGATTTCTTTTTATGCTGTGTTTTACAATAAAGCTCATCCAGGTCAACAAGTTTCCAGAAACGGAGCCTGAACTGACACTTCATGTGAAGCTCAGCCAAACTTCTTATTAGAAGTTTCCATTTCCTCCCATTGTTAACCCCATTCCTCCTCCTCCTCCTCTCTGGGCTGCAAACTGGAAAATACTGCAGCTGGATTCTCACAGAGGTACTTAGCGCTCAGCTCAAGGTTACGGCATGACATGATGACATGTTACTCTCTCTGAATTAAAGGGCACTCTGAAAATGATGATTTAAAAACCTTTAATGCCTGGGTATTACACGACATTTTCCTAGTAGAACAAAAGAAAGAAAAAAAAACGGAGTGTACAGGTTTGATTTTATACACGTCAATTCATTTTCAAACAATAAATGTCAACGTCCAATATTTCATTTACTGTAACGGAACAGCAAGGCAGCATGTTGTCCTGAGTGCACCGTTACTTTCTGTGTAAGACTCGTTTCTTTTTGCACATCCAGATGGCTGTTTTACATAAAAATAGATTTAGGTTTTTAAGAACAGAGAAGAGATTGGATTTAAAGATAACAGCACTTAACCTACACTACCACGACTTTATAGAAACAGCTTTCCGTGTTTATTCTTTGCTCGTAACACACTTGTCAGAGGACTGAAACTGCAAAACAAATATAAACTGAACTTAAAGCTTCTTTCACAAATACTCCATGATGTAATAACAACTGACACACAACAGGATGTGTGTGTCTGCATGCATGACGTCTGTTTAGTGTTTGTCACTCGTGTAACGTGTGAGAGTTGAGAAAGTTTTACTGCTGTCTGTACAAACAGCAACAGCCAGGAGTCACATCTGTGCAGCAGGCGGATAGCGTGAACGCTGACCGATGGCCACAGCTTCCAAGGAGAGACTGCAGTGTTCTATTCTTAGTGAGAGCAAATTTACAGCATAAGAAAAAAAATACTGTACAGTTATTAAAAGCATACTCAGATTTAAAGGGGCAGGATTGTGTATTTTTCAGGCACATTGTGTTTATAGAGCAATCAAGTAACTTTACTTTAATTTCCTGTGAAGATGCTGTATATAATATAACTTAAATATGACTTCATAATTTACAACCGTAGAATTGGGCTTCTGTCTCTATAAGAAACTCCTGCTCTTTCTGAAACTCCACCTTCAGGAAGTCATCACAACATGACTCCTCTCGTTAACATTTTTACCAGTGTTACACTGACAAGTAGCTCCTATAATGAGCTCAGCAGATGCTCAGCTCCACCAGGTGTTTACTAATTGCTGCTGGCTAGTCTGAAGGAGCTGCTCTGTGAGGCTGAAGCTCAGGAGCTTTGAAGCTGCAGCTTTGAGGAGGAGCTGCATCTCGAAAGCAGCACTAGACCCAACCAGGCGTTTAGCACTGCTGAATGGTTGCTATGGGAGATTAAAGGATTTCTCAAACATAAATGGAAGAATCAAGGCAACACTCCCAGTATGCTTTTAATGAGGGAATACCATTATAACATGATGTAAAGCTCAAAAATGTTGAATTTACACAATACTGCCCCTTTAAATAAATGTACAACTAAGCAAGATAATTTACAACATCTGAATGCATATTTGTGCATAAAAACAACAACATAATATTACAAGAAATAGAAAATGCACATAATAGTTGACATAAACACTTATTGACTTTATTGGGAGATGTGATGGTTTTACTGTTACTATTAAGTAAAGTTACAAATTTATATAAAACTGATAGTTAACCTAATATCAGCTTAACTCCAGAAAAGTTAACTTAAACTAAGATTAGCTAAGTTAATATTAGCTTAAGTTAGCTAAGCTTAAGCTAACCTTAAACTTTTAAGGCTAGTTTAACACCCAGTTGTTAGTTAACTGTACAAAGGTAACAATAGTTGCTCTAATGTAAAGTGCTTCAAGTGTCTAGTATAACTTGGGAAGCTACATAGATTCAGAACATTTACTTCCATTACCATCCTTTGTATGCTTAGAAGATGCATCAACAAGTAGATTAGCTGCATTAAAACCAAAAGCAGCTTGAGGTGATTTTACAAGAGTTTCCTTGAAAGGTTTAGTCCTAATGTGTTTGTTTTGTGTGTTTTTCTCATACCTTCTTTTTTAAGTATGAGAGGAAAGATTCCCTGAGCTCCTGGAGTGTCCAAAGTGTTCTGAACAGCTGACCAGATGCTCTTTATGCCAGATTAAAAGGCAGAGGCACTAAAGGAAGACACAACCGCTCTCTGGCCTGTGCAACAGTTGGTTGCCATGGAGACTGAATGTGTACTGGTGGATGGACATCATTGCTGTCCCAGAAGGTGCAGATTTCACCGTTTCTCTGTTTTCTCTTTTTTATTTGACTTCATCACAGTGGAACTAAGACAAGAAAAACACACTTTTGTTTCGCTGCATATTTTTGATACATGTGACATTACAAGAAATTTCTTGTTACTCTTTCTTAACCTATTAATTAAAAAAAAAGTAATGTTCAGCTTTGATTTACCACATTAATGATGGGATTACAAATGTTCCAACCGTGTGTGTGTGTGTGTGTTCGTGCGTGTGTGTGTAAAATCTGTCAGTACTGGTTTGTGTTTGGTCAAACAGGCAGCGGTTGCACGCTGCCTGTTTGATGCACCCACACACACACACGTACACACGCACATACATTTAATGCTTTTTGTGCGTTGGGATTTGTCATCTGGTTTTAATGAGAGGATTCCATTTTGGTGCCAGGCAGAGTTGAACAGCACAGTGGAAAATATCACACACTGTACACACACACACGCACACACCTACACACACACACACACACACACAAATTTTACCTTGCTGCTCAAAACAGCACTCTGACTCTGAAGAGGTCTGGTTGTGTGTGCAGAGCTGCAGGGAGCTTAACGCTTAACATTTCCTTAAGCGAACACTGATTAACCCTCTGACCTCCAAACATGAAAAGAAATTATCAACACGTCTTCAAAAAGAGCCACAGCTAGTAAAATTAACACAGCTGACATGAGCGAAGGAGATGTTAGACGTTTACGGCAGGAAATGCAGGCTAAGGTTAATTTAAGATAAACATTTTAGGGAGAAAATCTGCAGCCTGTGAGATATGTATCATTATCTAAACACTTTCCCACTTGATCCAAAGAGCTGTGAGGGTCAGAGGGCATTTCCAAGGAAACATCTCATTCCTGACTGGTGTCTGTCGGTTCCCTCGTCTTTCCACCATCATTAATCGCATTAACCTTTTCCCTACACTCACTCCTCCTTCCACTGCTTATCATGCGTTCAATAACTCCCTTCATATAGTCAAAAGAAAATAAGTAAATGTCTCCCTTACTTCAACGTGATAAGAATTCCTCCCCAGTGTTTTGGCAAGTACCAAGCCCTGGTTTAAGAGCTTGTAAATGGCTGAGGCAGGAATGTGAAGTTGCCTTGTATGGTCATAAAATCTGAATGTCGGCTCCTTTTTTTAAACTCTTGTCTTTTCCCAAGTGAGGATCTTGGCAAGCACTATTAGACTGTCGCTGTGAGAGGAAAGGGAGGTTAATAATGGAGGCTTATCTTAGTACAACCATAAAGGTTAATAGATGGGGATTTGTTCTTACAATCAGGGACCACATTTCATTTTTTACTCTTAAAGAAGTTGCATTTGTTTCAGACATGTCAAGGCAAGTGTAATTCTCCAGCTTAATGTAGTTCTTTACTTGAATCTAAAGGAATAGAGCTGGGACAATGTCACTGAATACACAATATACATCAAAATATCAAGAGTAACAATGTAAACATCAAATAAAAAGGAAGAAATTAAAACAAACAAAGGTTAAGTCATGATAACCAGGACGATCAAAGTAATATTTAATCTTAATGGGCAAGCTGCTGTAAAGAGAAGTGATTTTATTTGTTGACATTATCAAACACACTCTAAGAGATTTTTTAGAAATGGAGCTAAATAAAAGTGACTCGAGAGTGGAGCCTTAAAACTCCCCAAAAACTGTCCAAAATCAAATCTGAGTTTTATTTTGGACCTTCACTCTCCATCACCTCATCAGTGTGGTTTTGTTTGCTCTCTGACCTTTGATGAGGCTCTCACACCCAGCCCACCGCCAGCCACTGCCAAAATCCACACATCTCCCGTTTGAGGGAAGAAGAAACTCCGAGGTCGGCTCAGAGCTTTTGCCACTGATGGATAACTGGAGGATTCACATTCAATGAGTCAAATAACACAAACATGCAGAGCTTCATCCCTTATCAGTTGGTTGTTTGCGGGAAAAGAAATGATGGGAATTGATCTTCATCAAGTGTTGTAATTACTTCATTACTCCTTGCCTTGCTCTCTGATTTTCCTGGCACAAAAAGTTGTCTGCATTCATTTTATTTAGAGATTTATTTGTTTTCTCTTTGACAGTATTTGTATTTCTGGAAGGGGCAGATGGATCTAAATGTTTCCTCTGAGTGTTTTGGATTTCTGGGATGAGATCAGAGGGAAGAGATGGAGAGGATCAAAAACTAGTTCCGTCTTCCCCAATTATTAATATTCAGAGTCCTTCACAGTTGCACTAACTAAAGAGGACAGGTAATATGAAAAAAGCTTTGCAGTCGAGTCTCAAACCTGATATATGGTGAATACAGAAAGTCTTCACTGTGCTTCACTTTCCCCACATTTTGTTAGATTATATTCTAAATTGTATTAAATGAATCCCTTTCCTGAACAGGCTACACACAAGTACCCCATTATGACAATGTGGAAAAAAGTTTTTGAGGTTTTTGCAAATTTGTTAAAAGCAGACAACCAATAAATCACATTTATATAAATCTTCGCATTTTTGGCAAAAAAAGTTCAAAATGGATCTGTTCCCATTGATCCTCCCTAAGATGTTTCTACAAATGAAACTGAGTCACTTGTGGTGAATTTAATTGATTGGACTGGACTTGAAAAGGCTCACAACTGTCTGCATAAGGCCCCACAGGAGGCAGTGCAGGTCAGAGGTCAAACACCAAGCATGATATCAAAGGAATTGTCTGTAGACATCTGAGACGGGATCAGAAACATTTCTGTTTTCGTTTCCCTCCAGAAACAGAAATGTTTCATCTCTATGACGATGGCTTCCATCGTCATAGAGATCAGCACACAGATGGAATGTAGCTCTCCTCATCAAGGAGAGAATGTGTTTTCTACAGAGATGAATCTTAAAGAGATTGTTGGGATAACGAGACATCTCTGCTGGTGCTTCATTCCATCATTCTGGATCCACTGATAGGAAAACAAGTCTGGACTGGCCCAGCATTCTGCAAAGGAATACCAGTACAAAATGACAATAATGAGAGAGGAAGACAACGGGACAGAAAGAGCAGAAGCTAAGGCAGTTAGCTGCAGACCCTACCATCAGTCTGGTAGCACATTTACCAAAGAAATCCCAACCTGCAATACACCTAAGTAGCCTGTAGGACTCACCTACCAGCAATCACTTTGGTTGACAGGTGTAGGAAACTGTAGGCAGGTTTGCTAACAACTGGTTTAGGACACCAGAGAGACCAAAACCATGTTTTAATTAATCAGAACCAAACATTCATGTTTTAGGGACTGTGAGAAACCACACTGCCATGTTAGAACCCAAAACGCAGCAGAGCCAAAGTAGCTTAGCTAATGATTTGATATCAGGTAAACATGTCAAGTGAAAGCATCAGTGTTTGTTGATGATGAACTCAGTGTGTTCTACATTCCTTTACATCTTATTTAAACATCAACTTTGAACTTTGTTGGCACTACTTGGTGTGCGTCCAGTTTTTTTCTCTAAAGCATTAATCTTAGCACAAATGCCAAATAAAAGTTAGATTTTTATGTTAGTGCTACATGCGATGAGGTGCATCCAGACTGACCTGCTCTGCATTGTCTGCATTGCTTTCATACTCAACAGGTAAAGAAAGTGTCACATAGCAAAGTTTGCATTGTTGGCATGTTGAGAAGTCACACAAACAAACATGCCACCTGTCCAAGGTATTAGGTCTTTGCTGCCAGCTGAATTCATCTGTTTGTGTGTGCTTCAGGGTCTGGATGTTGGCTGTGGATCATTGGTGCCGTGCCGGTCCAGACCGTCCAGCAGCTCTGTTCTGTGTTGCTTTTAAGGCGGACCGTTGCCTTGCAGGCATCCAGCCGCATTCCTCAAGTTGTTCTTGGGCATCTTGTTTGATTTGTAGGCCTTTTGGATCCAAGGCATGGCCACACCTTTCATTGCCATCACATAATCAGTTTTGTTTCATATTTGCTCAGGATTTCAACCAACAGAATGTGACTTGTATGACTCTGTTTTTAAAGGGTTAAACTTGGATCTGTTTAAAACAGATGATTTATGGTACTTTTAAAGATATTTTTTCAGAGAGGAGAGATACATATTAAGAGCTTTTTTTTTTTTTTTTGGTATCCCCACCTCTTGTTCTTTGCAACAGTCTGAACAGATTCAGGCCTGATGGGCAAACCTGAACTTGTCCTGTAGTTCTCTCAGCTGCATATTTTCCTTAAGGCAATGAGAATGCTTTTGTGATGACAACTTTAAGCTTTCATGCAGTAATAATGCTGCAGGAGAGCAAAAGGAAACAGTTTTGCTGCTTAACTACCCAGTGACTAAATGGAATCAAATATGATTTACATCTTACTGGAACTGATGGACTTTTTTTGTTTCAACTTGTTCAACTTGTGCATTTTATCTTTTTTATTTTTTTCCCCTACTATCTGTTATATTTTACACCTCAAAATTTTATATTAAAGGGGAAATGTAATTAATTTGTGTGACAAACACCCAAAGTTTAGCTAGGAAGCTAAATATTTAGCTTCAAACTGAATATTTAGTTTCCAATTAAATGTTTAGGACTGACCTAAGTATTTAGTTAACAATATAAATATTTCACTCCAAATTAAATATTTTCCTATTAAGCTAAATATTTACTTCCAAAATAAATATTTATTAGCACACTAGCTTGCTAGCTAAAGATTTAGGTGGGTAGCTACATATTTAGCTAAAATGCTAATTTTCTTGCTGAGCAGTGGAAGAGGACTATCAAAATAAAAACTCAGTCTTGCTGACCTCTAAACTTCTGCTGTTGGTGAGACTGAAATTTAGTCTGTAAACTAAATATTTAGCTGGTGGCTTAAGTATTTAGTTTGACATTTAAAAAAATGTATGAATAAAACAGTGAAAAATGAACACACATTTTAATTTTCTTCTAACATGCTAAATAAACCAAAAACTATTTTTGGTCATTTTTTACTGTGTAACTGTACATTGACAATAAAGTTTCATGTATTTATCTTCCTTCTTCTTCACAATACACCATGTGGGTCTGTTATGTAAAACTGAAAAGGGGTTCAAGGGGTATGAATACTTTTGCACTTGTTAAGGCCATGTGGTTTAAAACAGAGCATCTTCAGTCAGAGGCTTCTTCAGATTCGCTGTAATACAGACTGCTACAGGAGAACTTTCCTGCCACCAGCCTTCACTACCTTCAATAACTCTTTGAAGAATTTGAATTAATGATTTAGAACAACACTTAGTTTCCTTTTGGGATCAATAAAGTATTTTTAAATGCTGAATTTGAAATTTAGCCCCATAAAATTAAAAAATATCTTTTTTTCCCCTTTCTTTTTTAAAGGATCCCACTCAACTTGAGTGATTGTGCTGCCACGTTGATGAGCTTTAAGGCAGAATGCTGCGCTGACTGGGTTGTGTGTTTCCCAAGCAGCTGTTCAGACAGACGTACCCCTTGCAGCCCCCCTGCTGTGTCTGAGAACAGGCCTGCATTGAGCGGGCCGACACACTTTCCATAATGTCACAGACTAATTCATGTCAAAGTGGGACTACCCCTCGGTGATTGCAGTCAATTAAAGTTATCGAAGTGTGAAAGTGCTGCAGCAGAAGCATGGAAGTCACACATGTACTCCTGAAGTGGTTTGTGGGCAAATATCAAGAGAAAAAACACAGACAACTCAGGCATTGTAGGGCGTCCACCGTGAGCTGCTGCTTCAAGTTCAGCAGCAACCCAAAGACAACCTAAAAAATGTGTTCCCCTCTTAACGTGACGGTACAATCCTCACATTGCTGTACCAGCTGCTTATTTAGAGATAACCATGTGTTTTAGTCTGGAATAGCTCTGAGATATTTGCTTACCGGAAAAGTTTTGGACTCTTTCTATGGGATTCCTCCAGTTGTAATCATTCAAAAACACATTCCAAGAAGGACACAGCCAAACTTAGACACAGCATATATGTTTATATATGTAGCTGCCTGTATTTGCTCTTCTCCCTTTTTCTTTTTTCGTTTCTCTTTCTCCTTGTGGTACAAGAGATTTGCCTTTGATACACCCCTATCAGCAGGTGGAGAGCTGATACAGGACACAGCTGCTAATAACAGGGTAGAGTTTAAAACATTCCTTATACAGGACGGATGAAGAGATACATTTTTTCCAGACTCTCAAAATGGCACATTCAGGGATTGGATAAGGTAGGCAAAACTAACTGCTACATCTCTCTCCTCACACTTCCTCATATTTTCTATATTTGTTTTGTTTTGTTTTTTTAAAGAGCCTAGAAAAGAGAGGACAGCATTGATTGTCAATTTTGATGCAAACGAGTATCTCTGAATAACTCATTTATTTTGTCACACGAATAAGTCATTAAAAATCATCAGTCTCTCAAATTCAGCTACTTCCTGTTGTCTTCTTCTTCATGGTTTCTTCCAGTAGTAAAATCTGGTTGTTGATCATGTGAGGTGAAAAGAAAGGAAAAGCATTTCCATTGCATTTTTGCAAAATAAACCAATTTCGATACCATCTCGTCACAGAACTTATCAAAAGATTTTAGGGAAAATCATGATTCCATTAAGAGAATTTAATTTCAAACTGTCCGATTGTGCAATTATACCGTTAATGGAAACCACAGCTTCTGCCTCAAAGTGACTCTTCCCTACAGTCAGCTCTCATCCATCAGATGAAACCAAGAACAAAGAGGACAGGACAATGACATGAAGAACGACGTAGCAGAAGACTGATGAAGGTACCAACACAAGGGAGGAAGAGATGAGAGGTCAAAAAAAGGTAACGGTGTGAGATGGATAGGTGAGCTGGGTAGAAGTGGAATGCTGGGTAATTGGAGGTGTGGCCAGTCTGGCCGCCCTTCTGAAAACTGTCTGACGCTCTTTTCTTGGCATTGACTGAAACAAATGAACAAAAAACACCAACTTTGCGTCTTCCTCAGTGTTTTTCCCACGATACGTCCTTATTTGCAGTAGAACTGGTATGAGCACTAGTTCTCTTCTCTCTTTCAGCAGGACACACTAACAAGACATAATATTTCTCTCTGTGTCTCCTGGAGAATACACCGGGCCCCTCTGCCTGCAATAAATCGCGTCTCCCAACAATACAAAGTGCCATGGAGCCACTGGAGGAATCAGGGGTCCTTTTCACCTCTTCCTCCCGACTCCTCCGGGCCACACACCCCTCTCTGCTCTGAACAATGTGTACCGCTGAGCAGGTCAAACATGTAGAGGTGCTAAACAGCGAGCCTTTGTCCCTGTCAATGTGTGCTGGACGTGTGTATGAATGCGAGTACACAGCAGTGTGTTGGAAAAAAAAACACACACGTTGGAGGTATACGCCGTGCCTGTTTTTCCCATCCGTAATGCCGCACCCTTTCCAGAACAACCCTGCAGACTGGAGCTGACAATCCAATCTTTCATGTGATCTGCACTCTATTGTTTTAAGCTGTTTAGTTTCGCCTGCTCAAGGCATTCCCTGAATTCTTCCACACAAGGTGCAACTCAAGTTTTTTTTTTTTTTTTTGTTAGTAAGGACAGGATAAGGCTGACAATGTGTGCAGCTGATATTCAATCAGGATTTGACATGGATGTCATTTGCAAAGCAGACATCGCTCCCGTCTTTGTTCAGATCCTATAAAAATCAATAACATTCATATTAACAGTAACTGCAAATCCTTCTAAAGACATGCTTGCAGGAGCAGTGGACCAAGGACCCAATTTGTTTGGGGCAGGGTGGGCACAGATTTATTTATCTATTTATTTATTTATTTATTTATTTATTTATTTATTTATTTATTTATTTATTTATTTATTTATTTATTTATTCAGCTCAGTTAAAAATGTATTTGTATAGAACATTTTGGAAAAAAGGCTTTACATCATAAAAGTGTCATACAGATACCATTTGTTACATTTGATCAAAATAATCAAATATGATGATCAGTGTTATATTTACTGCTAATCAAAAGCAATTCTAAACTGGGTGGTGGGCTGGGGGTGGGGGTGGGGCATAAGCCTTGCTTTAAAGGATATCAGTGTTTTGGCCTTTTTGTTGTTTTCTGAAAGTTTGTTCCAGATTTGTGGTGCATAGAAGCTGAATGCTGCTTCTCCATGTTTGGTTCTGAACACCTGAGTGATCCAGAAGGTTGATACAACTACAGCAGATCTTTAATGTATTTTAGTAGTAAGCCCTTCAGTGAATTATAAACTAATTAGAGTATTAGTTCTTTAAGCATGGAAATGTTCTTCAGGCGATAGAAGCCCAACTTTGTAACTGTATCTGTGTCTCTGAAGGTTCAGGTCAGAGGTCATCATCACTCCCAGACTTCGGGCCTGATCTCTAGCTTCTAACTGTGCGTTGAATCCATGTTTTGCAGACATTGTACTTTATGCAAGAGTCATTGACCCATGTGAGGTGAGGAGTAATATTTCCGGATCTCTATGAATATAAACAGTATTCAGATATTTGAAAATTATGAATTTATACCAGCAAATGTTAGCTGGAGATAGGCATCAACACCCCTCCCGACCCCACTAGGGACAAAGGTGTACAGAAGATGGATGGATGGATGGATGGATGGATGGATGGATGGATGGATGGATGGATGGATGGATGGATGGATGGATGGATGGATGGATATGAATTTAGCAATTTTTTGGGGAACAATATGGAGCTACTTGCCAAAAGACATATTAAATCTAACATCACCAGTTTGTATCTTTAGCACATTATGTATGGTTTTACATAATAATTTGCACTAGAAAAATATATTTTTATTAGTGGACAGGGCACCAAAACGGTTTCTAGCCCAGGGGCCCACATCTTGCAAATCCAGCCCTGGACCTCAATATAAACCCAAATCAATATTTTTTAAAACCTCCTTTTGCTGAAGTACCACTTATCAGTCATTGCAGGTATGTCTCTACTAGCTTCACGTCTAGTTGCTGATATCGCATATGTTACCATCTAGTTACTGCTATTCTACCATATTTCTTCTTGCAAAATGCTCAGTCAAATTGTGAAAATCAGTTATTTCATTACAGATTCTCGTCTGGATTTAGGTCTGTACTTTGCCTGAGCCATTCTAACACACAAACATGCTTTGATCTGGCACATTCCATTGTAAAGCTAGGCAAAGCAAGGAATGTTTATTTATGTAGCATTATTGATGAACAGAGCAATCCAAAGTGCTTTACAGTAAATCAGAGGAACACCTAAGAAATCCACCTTGAAAAGCAGTGCATAGAAAGAAAGAAATTCTTAGCTCTAGAATTTTTTATTTCTAGAATTTCTTTAGCGTAATCTGCAGTTTTTGAAAAACTGTGTATTTTTCAGACCTTATTTCATAGTTACTGTACGTCTCATTCTTTCAGGGAGTTTGCTCCATAGTTGAAAGAAACTAAAGGTTGTTTCTGCTTTGCGTAGTTCTGGTCCTGGGAACTAGGAGCTATAAAGAGCTGGGGGGTCTGGATTGTTCATATTCAACAAATAATTCAGAATATTTAGTTATTTTTTAAATGATCACAAAAATATATATATATTTGAAAGCAGGATGTTATCAGATTAAAAGGTAACTCAAATATCAAATACAGTTGCATTTCATGCTTGACATAAGATTTTTTAAATGTTTTGTGTTGTTTTTTCTCTCCACTTGCACTCAGGAGGTTTTAATACTTTTTAAAGACACTTTCATAGTAAAAATATTTGTTTCAAAATGAAATAATCTAGAAAATGTCTCTTTTAGTTTAAACTGTTTTTCTTACAAGACAGTTAATTCAAAGTCAAATTTGCTGAAAATCAAGCTTCACCTATTAATAACTCAAAGTCAAAGATGTTGGACTAAAAGCAGTCACTTTAACAAATATCAGAAACAAATAAATAAAACATAGATCCCTTAATATTCATATCTATACAGGAGCGATAAGCAGTATGTTATTTTTTTTTTACTCTCATCCCTGCCTCCACAGAAACAAAGTCAGATGTTACTAAGTGGTTAAAAACTCCAAATAAACTCCAGATGTTTTTTTTTTTAGCTGTGGAAGAACAGTTACTGATAGAGCAAACCATGTGGGAGCGGCTTTCCATCTTTGATCACCGACAAAAACAGGATTCAGTCACTAATTTGGCAAATAAAGTTGGATCAATCTGTGCCTGAAGCCACCGACCTCCACTAACAAGACAGCAAACCAGGAAACCAGGAGCACATGTAGGTCTGGAGTCCCATGGCTGAGCTCCTCCTCAAAGCTGCAGCTATATATATGTATATAAAACTCTGCAACTTAGAATGGTCTAATTGAGGTTGGGTTAGATTTCTTTCTTTAAAGAACGAATAAGGGGAAAGAATTGACTTATTACGTCAACAGAGTCCTGCAAAGGAAACCCCTGCAAGACTTGAGTTATGCCTTAAGGGGCTCAGATTGTTTGCCGTCCAATGATCCTGAGGCTTTTCTTAGCGCTCCATAACACGGCTTCCCCTGTCAGCGCAAAGGAAGCAAGAACATGGTGTAGTTTACACCCTTTGGGATCATTTCCCCCTGCTATGTTTCCATATTTTCCCTCCTGGTGGTGTTATTGTCTGCAGGGGGAGTCCTTGCCAAACTCTCTTCCCTCCCTTCCCATCACCCCATCACCCCCCCGTGTGGTCACAATGCACGGAAGCTGCCAGCTGGGGCCTTTTTGGGTAACGGGACAACTCACTCTCTGGGGTCTCATTTTCACATCCAAAGCTCCAAAATATGCCGTCATATCCTGACTGCTACCAAACAGCATACAATACTCTGAGATGACACATTGTTGCCAGAGGATGAGGGTGTGCGCCAGCATGGCCCGGGCCTCAAGCCTCACGGACGGATTTACACGCATCACTTTAGGGCGTCGTTAGCGGAGCAGGCATTCCAATAACAGTCTGAGGAAATCCCTGCTCCTGACCAACACTCAGTGTATTCCATCATGAAGACGTGACCACGTGGCTGTGGGGGTGTCCTCCAAAAACGCAGCCATGGTGACGTCTCTGTTTTGTGTTTTTTCCATGGGCTTCCCTGGTTTCTGAACATATCAACTGGGCTTCAGTTGGATATTACTGTATGTCTGTGTGTGTGTGTGTGTGTGTGTGTGTGTGTGTGTGTGTGTGTGTGTGTGTGTGTGTGTGTCCTGTGGGTTGGGGTTGAGTGGGTCCTCATCTCTCATTTTAGCACAAATGTGCGATTGTGAATGTGGTAAAAGTGGGAGTGCGCCTGTGAGCGCATTGAAAAAAAAAAACGGGAAAGGAATTTCATGTGATGATGGGGTTTCCCTGTCCGGCTCTTGGAAAACTCCTGTGTACCCTGGAGTTCCCTCTGAGGCAGCAGACTGCACTGTGATTCTTTCAGCAAAGTCCCAGACATAAAGTCATCTGGGAGTTATTCCATCAAAGATTATGAGTTACTAAGACAATCACAGTTTGTACAAAACCAACATGTTTTAGATATAAACCTCATGACTTTAACTTCATGTTGTACTGTAGAGATCATTTCTGTAATTGTTATCTAGTTTGCACCATGTGATCTGCGGAGTCATGAATTAATGGTGAAGATCTAAAATTCCTTCCCCTCCGGTTACCATGGCTACAGAGGCTGTTTTCTGTTTACTCTGTGAGTTTCTCATTTATGCCGTCTCCAAATGTGCCCTCGTCTTTGAGGCGGGGTCGTACCTCTGGTATATATTTTGAGGCCAAGTGAATAAACTGTGCTCAGAGACACTCGGGATGTTTTTGGACTTGCTGAATGTTCAAAGAGGATTTGTGTTCACACTGCTTGTTTGCACTTCCTTTAGATTTAGAGGTTGAACATGTTTATTTCTGTTCAGTGTTTAAGTGTTGATACTTTACCATTCAGTGGTGCTGCTTGTGGGACTTTATGTCAAATAAGTCCTCAAAGATCTCTGGACATGTCCTATTAGCTTAAGTGGAGGTCTGCAGGTTTACACTCTAACCTCACAGCCAGAAGGCGACCAGTTATAGACTTAGATGGGGCCTCCTTATATCATGTGTTTTATAGCCATCTTATAGCACAATCAAGTAACTATATTACCTTAAGTTTATATGAAAATGATATATATATGAAATATGACTCAAAAGAAACTTGACTTTGTAATTGGGCCTCTGTCTCTTTAGACCCTGCTCTTTCCAGTGTTGCTTCATCAGAAAGTCATCACAACATGGCTCTCTATCAACTCTTTAACAACATTTTTACTAGTGTTGCACTGAGAAGTAGCTCCTATAATGAGTTCAGCAGATGCTCAGTTCCACCAGATGTTTGCTAATTGCTGCTGGCTAGTCTGAAGGAGCTGAGTGAGGGCTGCTCTGTGAAGCAGGAGCTTGAAAACTGCTGCTTTGAGGAGGAGCTTCATCCTCAAAGGCAGAGCTAGGTCCTCCCAGGCGTTTTATACAGCTGAATGGTTGCTATGGGAGATTAAATGGTTTCTCAAACATGCATGAAAGAGTCAAAGCAACAGTCCAGGTGTGTTTTTGATAAGGGAATATCATTTTAATATGATGGAAAGCTCAAAAAAGTCAATTTTACATAATACTGCCCCTTTAAATATCTTCATGTCCAGCAACTAGTTACGCCTACTG
Source organism: Poecilia formosa (assembly GCF_000485575.1). Lineage (NCBI taxonomy): Eukaryota > Metazoa > Chordata > Actinopteri > Cyprinodontiformes > Poeciliidae > Poecilia > Poecilia formosa. The sequence goes on along the minus strand of NW_006800197.1, from coordinate 158,038 downwards.
ACCATAGGTTTCAGCCAGTGATTCTGAGAGCTGGAATGGACGGACAGACCCCATGTTTAAAGGCTCTGTAAGGGTTCTTACATAAACCAGCCAGAGAGACGCTGAATGGAATCCAAAAATAATCTTAATTTATTACAAAAAAGTTCAAATATAATTAAACAGTGAAGAACTGGGCCCAAAAACTGAGGCCAACATAACAAACTACAACTCAGGTAGTAACACAAAGAACTCAAGCACAAAACCAACCTAACAAACAAGACATGAGGGGAATTTAAATAGTGGCTGATCAGACCACTGCTGACACACAAGGGGTAATTAAACATAGAAAAACTTAAATACTAATCAATATAATACCAAATCTTCAAATTAAACAAACATTAGAATGAAGCTACCAAATAGAAGAAACATTAAAGAAATGGTCAAATTAAATTGAAGAAAACCAAATTTCCTCGTCCCCTGGCAAACAGATGGAATAACTCACTGAGGAGGTTTGCCAGCCATATAAGGACGTCAATTAGCTGGAGCTCTTCTGTGACCCTGCAGCAGCAGCAGCTCCAAAGGAAACAAATACATTAATTTGTTGCATTTAACAAAAATATAAAGAACTGACAAATAAAGTTAACTAAATGTGTGCAATGCAAATAGTTAACTAAAAAGTCAGGCTAATGAAAATAATTTAAAAAAATAAAAATCTAAACTATTCACTAATTAATATCTAAAGTAATGTTAAGGATGAACAAAAAACAAAACAATCACCATTCAGATCTGTGTGACAGTAGGGTCAGCTGTCACAGCTCCCACATACTTCATCCAGAGCTGAATTCATCAACATAACTATGTGCTTTTAGCGTCTCCCAAACCTCAACCAGAGGTGACCTGAAGTCATACCCTGTGGTTCTTCCTGGGCCCAATCCAAGGTCATCTATAGAACTGAGATTCAGACTTTTTTTGTCCCCCGGTCATCCTCTTGGTCATCTGTGACCAGGGGGACAACAAAAGTCTGAATCTGCCTCATCTTTTTATTTTTTTGGTAAAAAAAAATCACACCTTAATAATGACCACAGGATTCCCTTCTGGAACCAACATCAGTTCACTTTCACCTTAGTATGACCCATAGAATCCCTGTTCAGTTGTCTTATATGCTGTTACGTCAAGTCATCTTTTCTCGGTGTTGACCTTTACTCTCAGATCTTAGTCACTGATGCTCCAGTAACAGACAACACTAACACCTGCTCCTTGCACATAAAATCCCTCAAATCAGTGATGTACTTTACGAAATAAAATCAAACTTATGTAGCATTTTTCAAGACCCTCAAAAACACTTTAAATCTTGTCTTTATGTCTGAAATCAATCATTCCCATTCACTCACACAGTTATGGTGGCAAGCTGCTGCATTGTAGCTATGGCTGCCCTGGGGCAGTCTGATAAAAGCAAGGTGATGCATTGTAGCTATGGCTGCATTGTAGCTATGGCTACAATGCTGCAATGGCTACAATGGCTACAATGCTGCAATGCAGCCATAGCTACAATTGTAGCCATAGCTACAATGCATTGTACATTGGCTGCATGTAGCCATAGCTACATGCAGCCATAGCTACAATGCATTGCCTTGCTTTTATCAGACTGCCCCAGGGCAGTCTGATAAAAGCAAGGCAGCCATGTCACACCAGTGTTGGTGTTGGTGTCCAACTGACATCAGCAAGCAAAGCTGCTGAAGTGTCTTGCCCAAGGATACAACGACAGAGACAGAATCTAACCTTTGACCCAACAAGTTCAGACAGAACTCTGTTGCCTCTGTCACCCCACGCCATTGATTTATGTAAATCATTTTGCAAAAATACCACAGCAGGGCTTGTACCTATGAAGAGGCAGCTGGTTTATGGTTTACTGATCTTACCCCGCTCTGTCTCTAATTTCTCATGTGTTTGCCACATCGCCATGGATCGTAATAAAGAATCCCAACCCATGCTTCCTCCCAAAGCCGCAGGGACATGCCAGAGGAAAGCCCTTAAGCAACTACCCTAGAAAGCCTGGTGCTGCCATGACAACCTGCTACGAAGAGTTGAAAAGTGGAGTTACCGGGGTAGACGGCACTGCTGACGGAGCTCAAAGGTAGTTTGTGGCGGAGCAGAACAGACGTCATCGGCAGAGCATTCTGGCTCTCTGCATTGTGGTTTTGGAGTTATTGTCCTTGCATGTGTGCTGGTGAGTTGGCAGGCAAGTGGGCTCATGTGTGTGGGTTTGCTTATTACTCACAGGGTTCTGTTTATCTGTGAAAGGAATGGCAAAGCTTTGACTGTTGTGTGGGTGTGCATTTTATGTGTTTTGGCTATAATTTGTGTTTATATTAGAAAAGAAATGTGTGCGTGAATACTCAAATATGCAGACTTGCAACCCAGGAGCTCCTGTTGCTGGCTAAGAGTTTCCAATGGGCATCAAACAAAGAGGAGAAACAGTGAGGCAACGCTGGGCACCTCTGGGTGCTTGAGTCCTCTCTCTTACTAAACCTTGAGTTGAGCCTCAAACACCAACTAATCTGGATGGTAACATAAATAAAGGCATCCAAACCATTTCCTTTCTCATGTCAGACAGGCGGCTCAAACTCAGTTTCATGTTGGGCCATATAAGGTCATAAATGTTGTCAAGGGTCGGCTGCAGCAGAATGTCTTGATTAAAACCCTCTCATGCATGAAATATGATCCTTTGTGTCAGGATTTTTTTTTCCATTTTTTTTTTTATTTTCTTACGGCATAAAAATGGGTAGGAAAAAAATTTTGTTTAAAAAAAAAATGTTCTTTTTTTAGGTGATCAATTGTAATTTTCTCCAAATACAAAGTTGTTATTTGAAAATACATCAGTAGTATTGTTCTTTAGGGGTGACAATATTTTCTTTTACCTGCAAGAGTCATCTATAGTAGAAGGAGGGACCAGGTTGGTTTGCATGCTTTTTTGTCTGTCGGCCATATTGAATCTAACAAAAATAATTTCTTGCATTTGCAGCTGATGGCCAGTAGTTGATAGTGTATTTTATGATGCATTAGTGTCCACTTCAGTGGTCTGTGTGCATTTATAACATAAAAAATAAAAAAACTCAGCAAGTTTTTGACTGTTTTTGTACACAATTTACAATAAACTCACGATTATGCACCAGTGGGAAGAAATCCGGGGATCTGTTGAGTTTGCGTGAGTTTGTGGGAATTTCCATGGTCGCGGAATTGCAAAAATCTGGAAGGCTTTGGTGTTTGGAGGGCCACATATAAAGCTATGGCTGGACAGATTCGGCCCAGAAATCTTGCGTTTTACACATGTGATGTAATATGTTAAACCTTTAAAACCCATTCACTGCCTTTTGTTTGACATGAAAACCTTTCAATCAATTGCTGGTTAACAAATTGCTGCCAAAGTCAGTTAGCTTCAAATATGTCACCATAAAACAAAAATGCAGGATGAAAGATCAGATCATTGTTTTACACCTCACATATTAGATGATGATGATGATGATGATGATGATGTTGTTGTTTGTACTATGCAGTATGCTCTGTAAAGACAATAGCCCTTAAAGAAAGCAGATGGTGTGAAACGCTTTGAAAACACACTCTGTATGGCTGTTAAAACAGAGGAAGAAGGAAACTTCAGGGCAAGAGTGAGTCACAAGAACCGAGGGCCTCCAGAATGGAAAGATGCAATTAATCCTCTCACTTCTGAAAAGCATGAGTGCAGATGACTGAAAATTTAAGAACAGAGGAAAAGAGATGTATGTCCTGTCTATTTAACATGACTTTTTGCTAAATTTCCAACATGCAAAATTCAGTGCTGACAACAAAGGTTATATTTATTGCCATTAGGTTGACAACAGAACTGAAGATGTTACAGGAACAATGTATGACAAAGAAAAAGCAAAGAATATACGATCTCCTCTGAGTCATTTGCGTTGTCACACACAGGCAGGTCCAGATAGCAGAGACATCCGTTTGACTAAGCCCAAAGGCAGCCAGTGTGGACATGCTCCCAGTCACTTTCAGAATGTGGCCGTGAGTGTGTGTTTGTCTGTGTTTTACTACTGTATCCAAGGCGAAGCAGCCCCGTCTCTAAGTTTCCATCCTCCTCCTCCTGATCCTCCCCTTCCTCCTTTGGAGTGGCAATTTCCTGAACTGAGGCCAGGAAACTCTGCGTCGGTCAGTTGGGCTGAAAGGCTGAGTGGATGGTGGGAAGGTGGGGTGGGGTGGGAGCAATGAAGGGTGTGGTAGGCTTTATATAGACACACTATCCGCCTCGATCTGCTGATGCTAGTGGCAAAGTGGACGAAGGAGAGGGTGAAGAGGCAAGGGCGTTCTTTCTTCTTGTGCAATAGAGAAGTGAAAAGGAAACAGTGTGAAGCTAAGGTAAAGAGACAGAAAACAAGAGCTAAAAAGGGACAGGGTGTTTTGTAAAAGCTTAAGCTAAAATATGACAGAGAAGCAACTCCAGACACACCAAAGGCTGGAGAAGAGAAAAACCTAGAGGTTACCATTGAGGCTAGTGTTGTGTCATTGTTGTACCTTAAATTATTGAACTCCAGCTGGCTAAATTAGGTTCCTTGAGAAATATCCTGAAGTGCAGTTCCCCTAGTTTAGTTAAAAGAACAGGAGCCACACCCAATGGATGTAGCAAAACAATCAAGCTATCAATGACGGTCCCCCAGACTGACTGCAAAACACCTGCAGCAAGACTTTGTGCCAGATGCCACTGAGGTTTCAGTTTTCACACTGAACACAGAGATTTTTATGCCTGAACTCCAAGGCGTACACAAATTCGTTCTGAGGAAAAGATGAACTGGAACGAGAACACTTTGGTCCCAGGAATCAGTGGTTTGTCCTGAGGAGAAAGAATGAAGCGCATGCTGAAATTAACACCATGCCTGCAGCGAGGCACGGTGATGACTCAGTGATTCTCTGGGGCTTTTCTGTTTTCTTCCTGTGACACTGGAAACCTGCAGTTTATAGAGGGCAAGATGAATTTAATCAGGCACCAGAAAATCCTGAGAGAAAGCTGAAGCTAACAGGGGAATGATCCCAATCATAATTCAAAATCATATTCGAAAGTTTAAAATCCTTTATGGATTGTTACGGTCACTGACCTCTAGGGGCTCTCTTTCTGAGAGAGCCCTGTGTTTTTCTGTTTCAGTTCTGCCTGTTTGCTGCAGGTGAAGTTTGTTGGGGCTGGTCAGCCGCCCTATATAAGCAGCAAGCTGGAGATGCCAGATCCCCTCCTTTTGTTTGACCTGTGGTCCTGTGAGGGACCTGATTGTGTGTTTGAACTGAGCTTGCTGTGAGCATCTTTGTGAACAATTGTTCAAGAAGTGTTTTTGTTCAGAGGTGGAAGCTGGTAGGGGTTCTCTGCCATTTTTGTTGTAACCTGTTTTCTCCTGTTTTTGGTTAGTAAGGGAGTTTAGGTTTTGTATTCTCTTTTAGTTCTTCTTTAGCAAGTGGTTGTTTTATTTTATAGCTATAAGGGGGTGTTTTGTTTATTATTTTGGCCTTGGAGACTCTGAAGCCTTAAGCTCCCCTGTGTTTTCTTTTCTCCTGTAGTTTTTATCTGGATTGTAAAATAAATACTTTTGTTACTCATCAACTGTTCGGATTACTTTTTAGTTTTATGTTAAAGCCCAGTGCCAGAATTTACGTTGGGGATTTTAGGGCGGGGTTGTAACATGGATCACAAAGGGACATTAAATGTTGTAATTTTTCAAGGTTTGATTTTAGAAGTTACTAGAGCAGCAATTACTGTGGTCCATCTTGAGCTCTGCTTGGATTTGAAACTAGCTGTTTACGCCATACAAGCACCAATGAACTGACGGTGTTTATCCAAAGTGGGCCTGAAACTGGTGTCTGGCTATTAAAAATGTTTGCAGGTGGTAAATAAATAGTGTGTGCTACTAAGAACAAAATATGCTTATGATTAAGAAACTGAATAATCTTGTTGCCTCTGCAGTCAATGAAAAATATGGCCTCTTGTATTTAAATTGACAGAAACCACTTTTGCTAATTGTGGTGTTACACTAAATATAAAAGCTTCTCCTGTTTGATTTGTTTATTGCTAAAAGCTGTAAGTTTGTGTATTCTACCAGTAAACTTAATTTGCATTAGGAGTTGAATTATTGCATTTCACGAAAGAGTTCCACTAATGCAGTCTTGCTTGCGAGCTGCAGGCCACAAGCTGTTTTGAACATTAGTCACCCTGACCTGCATATTCCTGCAAAATAACAATTAGCCAAAGCATTTCCATTTGGTCAGACGTGACCGGAGACCTGAAAGGCAGAGATAACTCCTCGTTTCATGTTTGGCCGCACAAAGAAAACAAGCTCATACTTCCTGATTGTTATTAATTGGCCTTAGCTTGTCCACTTGTGTTACTTGTCCAGGATTTTCATGGCTGATTTCCAGACGTACACAAACACATGGGACTGTCAAGTGAACACTGTTCCCTTTTCCTGCTCCCTCGTTATCTGGACTACACCACTTCCTGAGTGGAATGAAGGAAGGCAGGACTCTCTCTGGCAGAGTGTTGACATGCCTGGCACCAAGTGGCATATTTGTGTGTTTCTGTTTGAGAGGGAAACACACGTAAGTGGAGATCTGAGATTCCTGAACTATGAGCTCATCTGGGCTACCTAACTAAGAAAAGCTGAAAGACTTGGTGCGTATAAGAGGAATGCTAACATTTAAGTGAACTTAAACCACAGAGTGGAAGTAAGGTAGTTCATATGGCCTGCATGCAAGTAAGCATACGCCATCTAAGGAAGTGGCTCTGTAAAAGTAGCTGCATTTCCATTAACCAGAAAATTGTGCAAATTGATGTTACGCAAATGCATACGCTTATTGGAAAAACACCAATTTAGAAAAAAACTCAAAGGCAGGAAGGTGGTTTTTCTGCCATAATAAAACTATTTTCGCATCACACAAGTCACATGATCAACAAGTGGCTGTTACTACCTGTGAAAATGTTGAAGACGACCAGAAGTGGTACGAAGATGATGGTTTGTGTTTTGTGCAGCATCACACAATTCATAAAAAGTTGTTTCGTTCCAATGTGTTGAATCCACAGCTCTTCTGCAAAATCACTTACTACAAAATGCTGCATACTCCAAAGTATACAGTAGGTTTATCACCTGAATAAGACGTCAACATCTCCTCTGATTGGCTTATAGATGATGAGCACTAGCAACGTGGCTGAATTATGAATATATCTCATGTAACTGTATTCATCCACTGCTGCCATGATTTTTATCGGCTTGTCATGTGAACATGTTTATTCACATGTTATTTTAATTTCTTATTTTATGAAAACACAATTGTGAAAGTAATTTTTCGATATTAGCAAAAATATCGACAAAGATTTCTAATGGAAACTCACATTTACCCACTTTGTAAAACTTTCTAAACACTGAAAATAATCACATACTTTGTCAACTGCTGCAATACTGTAGATTTTATGTTCCCAAATTGCCTCCCTGCTGTTTCAGTCATCGGTACTAAATTTTTGATCAGTTTTACCCTTCAGCAATCCCTCCACGCCCAAGTCTTGTATGACTTTTAAACAGGAGGCCGGTCCCAGTAGATCAACGCTGTGAATGATGTCTCTGTGAACAGAAACTGTTCAAGTCTTGACAGATTCTCAATTAAATTTATGTGTGTGTCTCCTGCTGTGTGTTTGGGTTGCTGCTCTGCTGTCTAATGCTGCCTGCAACAGATGTTTTCCCCATATTTAGTTCCAGCCTCATCCCTACACACATTTGACCAGCTTTCCTGCCCCTCCTCAAGAGAATCAGGCCCAAAGCATGATGATCATGTTTTATAGTGGGGATGGTTTGTTTAGAGATATATACACTCTTACATGTTTAGTGTAAAGAAAGTTATTTCTGAATCCTTGAACCAGGTGGTTGGTTTTAAAAACAAGAACATTCTCAGGTTATGGATTAAAAGCATCAATATCACTTTGTTATTGTCCTCTTAGGGAAATCTTCCTTGCAGCAATAAATTCAAACACAAACACAAAAACAATCACACGATAATATTGGCAAGACAGTAAAAAGTCGCAAAATATCAACAAAACTTTTTTTTTTTCTGAATACTGGCCTGACTAATAAAAAGAATAAGTTGTTAAGCAGAAAAGAAAACATCAGTCATTTGCATTAATCTCTTTCAGTGTTCCTATTGTCTGTCATTTTTCTTAATTCTTATACATGAAACATGTGATAAATAGATCCTCACCTTTTTCTCCATAATGTGAAGATCAAACTGAAAAAGTTAGAAAACAGACCATGTACAATTCTGTTTTTTAATTTACCCCAAAAGTCTGTCACAAGTACATTAGTATCAACTTGGTAACTTTAAGTTGCAGTTAATCACTTTAATTTTCCTGGTAGCGACAGGCCCACGGATACTCAAGTATTTCTTAGAACCTTCTGTGCTTTCTTCAAGATATTGCAATTACATCATGGGAGTCAAACATGTTCAGACAAAAAAACAAAAAGAAAGGTGGTGTAATGCCTTAAGCTGCTGACAGCAAGTGTGTCGTCTTTAAAGTGGATGTCACATAGGGACGCCGTCACCAAAACAACTGCACAAAAGCCTCTGGGCTGAATTTACCCCATTTAAGGAGAATGGTTTTCAGCTTACATGAAACTGACAGATTGCGTTCTTTGCTCCAGCTTGTTCTGGTTCCCTCGAGCAAACTATTTTTAATCTTTCTTGGGAAACAAGTGGATGTTTTTTTTTTTGTTGTTTTTTTTCCTTTATGGTTATAAATAAGGTATAATTTAAGATGTAAAGTGAAGTTATTTACTTTGAGAATAACCATGATCAAACACAATCAAGTAGAATGTCAGAGACCATGTGTCCCGTGTCTGCTGGAGTTCATTTTTCTGTGACCAAGACTCAAAGAATGTCTTCCATAAAAAGAAGTAGCTTTTTTGTTAATGTCAAGAAAAAAATTATGTATTTTTCTCTGAAAAATGACTCATACTGTTTTTGTTGCTAAGTGATAATACATTTTGTTTAGTGTTTGCCTAGTATTGAAATATAAATCATATATTTCTATATTAACATTTATTCTCTATTGCTTTTGGTTGTTAGTGATTGGTGCAATTAGCAGTATTTAGCATGTCATATTAGCGATTACAGCAGTTAGCTATTGTTAGCGTGTCACATTAGCAATTAGTGCAGTTAGCTATTTTTAGCATGTCATAGTAGCGATTAGAGCAGTTAGTTCAGGGGAGGGCAACTCCAGGCCTCGAGGGCTGGTCTCCTGCAACTTTTAGATGTATCTTTACTTCAACACACCTGAGTCAAATAATGAGGTCATTAGCAGGACTCTGGAGAACCTGACTGCACTTAGGAGGTCATTCAGTTATTGGATTCAAGTGTGTTGGACCAGGGAGACATCTAAGAGTTGCAGGACACCGGCCCTCGAGGACCAGGATTGCCCACCCCTGAGTTAGCTGTTGTTAATGTGTCACATCAGCAATTAGCGCAGTTAGCTGCTTTTAGCTTGTCATATTAGAGATTAGAGCAGTTAGCTGTTGTTAGCGTGTCACATTAGCAATTAGTGCAGTTAGTTGTTTTTAGCATATCATATTAGAGATTAGAGCAATTAGCTGTTTCTAGCATGTCATAATTAGCTATTAGAGCAGTTAGCTGTTGTTAGCATGTCACATTAGCAATTAGTGCATTAGCTGTTTTTCGCATGTCATATTAGCGATTAGTTCCATTAGCATTACATTTCAAATCCAGCATGCTGCTGAATAAAAGCTGAAATAGTTTAAAAAGGAACAACATTGTTGTTCGCTCAAATGAACTGCAGCTATAGTGTGGTTAGCAACAATCAGTTTTGGACTGTTGCTATATATATTTTGTACCATTAACCAAATTTAGCAGTATACATAGCCTGCTATCTTGTGGTTTATGGGATGTTTCAGTTCTATTGTGCTTGAAACAACTAAAATGATACTTAGAAAACACTTACGTACTTGACGCCTGTGTTTGCATTTGTTTCTTTGATACCAACTGAACCATGGCTTCTTTACATCCTTATGCTAAAGTCAACATCCACTGATGGAACCTCCTGGTGCCTGTATCTGTTTCCCTTTTGCAACAGGGAGAGTTTGAATCCAGAAGGAGACGATGTTTCAGATTCCACTCCTGACACGTGTTAAACCTGAACATTTTATGAGAATCTTTGGAATTTGTGGGGGAGGAAAAGTAGTTTTAAGAAGACTGTTGTGTTCACCTGGAGATGATCTACAAATATGAAGGGCAATGAAACTGCAAAACTCATTTTATTGTTTTATTACCAGAACATACTACAGATGAAAACCAAGAGAATAAACTGTATCTGGTCTGCTTTACAAACTTAAAACAAAAAAAAAAATCTGCATATAATTTCACATTATTCCATTAAAATGAATGAATCTGTCGATGTTGTAACATTTACTGTTTATTGCAACTCTTATCCACCGGTTGATATGACCTGAGCTACTGTGTTGCACTTGAGCAGCAGCAACTACGGCCAAAACAAACAGATAAAACAAACTGCGAAGCACAAAGTGCAGCTTTTCAAACATCTCATACATCTTCCTAGATAAAATAAAACAGACCAGTTTGGGCCCAAACTACATCTTCTTGAGGAGGTTTTTCAGTTTGGTCGAACAACAAACTGCATCCAGCTGTATAAAACTGTGAAAAATCCATTTCTCCAGAATGGGACCAGCCCTCACCTCTTCACAGTTAAATTAAAAGTATTTGCCCCAGGAGAGACTTCTTGTATTTTTGCTTTCAGCTGCACTTCGGGTCAGATCTTCAAACTAATTACAATGTCCAACAAAGATAACGAGAGGATGCAGTTTGCAAATGATGATTTCATTGGCTAAGAGGAGAAATGGCTAACCAAACCAACCTGGCAAAGTATGAAAAACATGAAAAACTGCAATAACTTACAACGAGTCGCTGTGCAGGAATCTCTTTTTTTGCAGAATTGTTTTAAGTCGGCACCTTTGGAAGGTTGTTGAGTCTGGTTTATTTGTCCAGCTCATTTCAAGAGCCAGGCAGTTTAAAGTGCTTTATTTTAGAAAAAAAAAAACATAATCCAGCAGACAATTACGAAGCAAGCTACGAATCTTATATTTGATCAAATATCATCAAAATCATCAAGCAAATACTCTGTGTCATCAGCTTTCAGCGGTCATGTCTCTGAGGATCCTGTGTGTGATTGGTCAGAGCAGGACTTCATGCTGCACCTATAAGCAGTTAGCCTAACTTCTGACTTGAACAGCTGCAGGTTAAACATGCACCCAGAGTCAAGTAGGATTATTTCCACAATCGGTTAACAAAAGATGAGGAACTGAGACAAACTTGTCATCTGACTATGAAAGGATCAGCAGCTGCATTTCCATTACAAATGTGTGCAAAACTTTTGTCAATATTCTGGTAATGTCGAAAAACATAATTTTGCAGTTGTGATGTTCCCATTAAATAAGAAACACAATTAAAATCTCACATGAACAAGTTTGAAAAGTCATTAAAAAAGACATGCCTCGCCCTCAACCTCCTGGAAAAATTCTCATGTTTGTTGGAAAACATTAGGATTTTTTTTTTTTTTTTTCAATATTGACTTGTTTCCATTAAGCAAATGTATTACTGAAAAGCTACTGATCAGCTTCAGGTCGATGTGCTTGTGTTTATTGTAAGCTCTTAATGTACATGAGCCCACTCTCTCTGCTGAGTTCTGCACCCAGTTTCCTTAAGTTTCTTTCATTCTCTCATTTTCAGCTACTGACCTTTCACATCACTAGCTTCTGTCTCCAGACGTTGTGCACACACCCCAAGCAGCAGCTTCCTCTCCGCTCCCACATCCTATCCAAGTGAGACCCCTGACTCTGAGCCCAGTCCATTCTTCTTCCATTGCTGCTCCCTGTAGAAAGATGGTTTCTGCATGGAATAAGTGTGTGGTCAAGTTATACCTCACTCACTCCTTTGTATTCTTTTTTTCTTTTTGTCTTTTATTTTCAGGAGTCTTACATTTTTGTCCCATCTCATGAACCTGATATCCTTACATCCCTACTGATAACACTGGGTTACAAAAAATATTTTTTTGAGAGTTGTCTATGTTTTTTCAACAGGATTAATTTGCAGCGCTGAATCCAAAAGTAACATCAGTTTTTCTCAATCAGGTTTTTATTCTAATTTGATTTAGAGAAATCTGATCTTCTGACTAAATTGATGAAATTTTTGTGACATTATCAGTTCATTTCTGTTAATATTTCTTATCTTTTTGGCTGTAGACCAGTGGAATAGATCCATACTTTTTGTTGGAATGTGGACTTGGAGTTCCTAAGACCTTGGTAAGTTTTAAAGTGACAGTTGGCTGAAATACATTATTTTTTGAAAAATGGTGAATAGTAAACCATTATGTGTTTGTCCTCTGCATTCACAAAACTAACAACATGAATCACCTTACATACTCATGGTGAAACATAAAGGTGGCAGCATCACCATTATGTTTATGTAAGGAGGCTTCGCTTCAGTCTGAGTTTGAGACATTTCGTGAAGAAGTATGGGTAAAAAAAAATTGTCACTATACAAAACAGGAAGATACACCCAAGACTTGATGGTGTAATTTAAGAAGGAAGTGGTTCTTAAATCTGAGTAGGAATAGATTTTTAACAGTAATTCATTTCATGCCACTTCATAACTTTGCAGAACCTTGTGTTGATCTAAATGGGGAAAAAAGCTTTGGGGCTATAAACTCTCCTGCCAGTCTGTTCTGACCCCCATCTGGTCATTTCTCTAAAAGAGATTCCCAAACATGCTGCTGCTCTGTGTGCATGCCTGATGAACCGTAAAGAGTGAGGCGCATTATTCCAGATGAGTGAGGATCGTTTTGGGGAGGGAATCCCAGATCCTGTCCATGCTAGTGGAAAGAGTGGAGAGGAGGGAAGCCTATGACTCAGATGTTTATTTGACTGGTCTTGTGGTTGTTTCCCAACATGGCAACCGCCTGATCTGAGCATAGCAACCACTCCTTCCAGCCTTCCTCTATACGGAGGCTCCTCAGCACAGCATCCCATTTAGATTAAATGGGAACCAGATACTTGGCTTTATAATGAACATAACCCAAGCAATAAATTGCACTGCCAGATTTTTTTTATTTTTTATTTTTTTGCAATATGACTTGTGTCAGATTTAATTTGAAAACTACTGCTGCACTGTTTGAAAAAATTCTAAATACTAGCTCTCCCTCTGAAGGTTCTATCTTCTGAATGCATAAATGCTTTCACAACAACGTTTCAACAGCATCTAATTACAGCTAAACATTCTGAACCTTTGAGGCTGCAATTGTGGAAGGATGGAAAACAGGCAGGAATTGCTTTTTGCTGAACATAATGTATTCCATTGTCTACGTCCATCTGGACGTAGATAATGGCTGACGCAAAGAGTACAATGGAGCTAATGACCAAAGCATCGACTACCATCACTCAACAGGTTTAAAAATCCATCCATAGATGCCATTGTTACCACTGTAAACAATGCACTGGTGTGTGATGCTAAAATTCTTTTTCTGCGAATGCGGCTCGTAAACCTTGACAAAAGAATCTGATAGTGGTCTAATTAACAGTATGAATGACTACACACACAAAAAAAGAATCATATTTTTGTATAAAACTGGAGCTGAGTATCAAAATCTGCTGTGTGAGGTAAATGCTGCCGGCCGGCTAACCAGCTTTATCCTTAAAGTAATGCCGACCATCACATACTTCTTCTTCTCTGAAAGCTGTCCATTCACTTTTCACAAACATGAGAGTCCTTGTTTGTTCCCCCACATCCACAAACTGTCAGCAGTTTTCAAGGTCGCGCCTCTCCTGCTTTACGGTGCCTGCACTGAAAGCTCTTTGAAACGCATGTCTGGTTTAGCGCCACCTGGACAAGTTCCGAGTTCGTGAATTAACATGACGACAGTCAACGGAACACGCAACAATGTATCATAGGTTTTAAAGAAAAAAAAAAAATACAAAAAACAAAATGAACAACAAGAGTGAAGAGCATGCAAACAGCTCAAGACAATGCGGCGTTGTGTTTGTCTAAGTGGTCCGGGCCACATGCTCTGTCTTAAAGGGGGAAACCCTGCCTCAGAGTCACATCATTAAGACCAGAGATTTCCCTCTCGCTGTAAAAGGAAAGCTTTGTGCCGATTTGAAAGCTGTCCAGCTGAGACCATTTTATGTGAAAGCATCATTCACATCCCCAGGTTAGATTTCTGTGGAAAACTACTGGCGGCTCAGTGTGTGTATATGTGTGTGTGTCTATTGACTCCTGGCTTCTCAGCTTGCCACACCCTCCATGTGTGTGTCAGGTGTGGCGGTACCTCAGGCATGAGAGAACATCAGGACACTGAGAAAGGGAAGCTTACACAGCAAAGAAAGAATCTGTTTTTACCAATTAAGCAACATACCTGGCCCACTGCAGTAGTCTGATCCATCTGATGTCGACAGGAAATGTTCTGGAGAAAGAATACATGTTTGATGGGGCTTTATGATGCGTTTCACTGTGTTACAAAACAGGAAGTACTCCTGAAAGTTTATTTTCAGCATAGCTAACTGAATAAACTGCTGTTTATCTAGTTAGCAGGTAAACAGCAGGTTAGCTAGCTAGCTAACTTGACCTGAATGTAGCTTCCCATTTTCAGGACAGTAAATCCACATCTTTTTGGCATTATTGTCTCAGGATGAGAGAAGGTTGTCACCAAAACAGAGCCCCAATATCAATCAATAAATCAATCAGTTTATTTGTATGTCACATTTCAACAATAAGGCAGTTCAAAGTGCTTTACATCGTGAAAACATAGAAACATCATAAACACATCAAATAGTCAACGCTTAATGAAGACCAACTACGTTGGTCAATATTTCATTTATTATGGTTCATGAGCAACTCTAAAGAGATGGGGCCTTGATTTAAATGAACTGTTTCAGCTGTTTTGCAGTTTTCTGGAAGTTTTTTTTTTTTTCCCAGATCTGAGGCGCATAGAAGCTGAATGCTGGTTTGGTTCTGACGGATGTTTGACAGAGTGTCCTCAGGCTGTGATGCTCATTTCGACTCATCTAAACATATTTTTCATCGTTGTGACCAGTTAGTTCTAGTGGGTTAAAACATAACGGACGGCTGTTCCAGCAGTGTAATTCCAGTCACATATAAAACTGGGTTTGGATTAGATCAAGGAGAGCAACATTAAGGTCGTGATTTAAACCCTATTGAAAATACTTAGAAGCCATGTTTAGGGAAGGAATCACATTAACTCTGCCGATTCTGGTAAGAAGAATAGTCAAATAACATAGTTAGCTATAAGAGTTTTAAAGAAAGGAATTTAAATCTAAATACAGAAATAAAATTTAAACAAGCAGCCAACAAAATAGAGAAATGAACGAAAGGCAAGGTCTAAAACGATAAAGAATAAAGACAAGGGAATCTTAAAGATATTACAGAAAACTCATACTTGTTAAGAAAAAAACTCTGGAAAAAAAAATCTGGAATTTAACTTCACAAATCAGCAGGCACTGCCCGTCACCTAGCAGCCCCAGAGAAGTCCAGCCTGTCACCTAGCAACCCAAGCTGAGTTCCAGCATGTTTGGTCAGCTGATTTTACCGCTGCTGGAAAAGACAAGCGTTTTGTTGACTCACCATCCAGAAACCATTTGCTGCATTCTTGTTGGTTGTGCAGGAGGCTCTACTTCTGCTTTTCAAAGATGTACAGTTGTATAATTGTGCATCAGTTTGCAGCTATTTTCACGTGGAAGTGTAAATGTTGAGTTGGGGAGGGGCAGAAGGAGGGCGTGACCAGCAACAGATTATTTAAAGTGACCACACAGCTCAGCTCATTCTGAAAGGAGCTCAAGCCAGGCAGAACTGAGCAGACTGAAATTTCTTCATCTTAGAATAGCGGTTCTCAACGTGGGCGGTACCGCCCCCCCAGGGAGCGTTCAGAGGACGGCAGGAGGCGCTGGCGGACATTTTTACAAAAGGGGGGCGCTGGGATGCCCTTGGGGGTCGTTTGGTCGAAGGTAAACTTTACACCTTAAATGCACAACAATGCCAGTTTAGACTTTGAGCAACTTGGTAAAACTGTATTGTGTAACATTAAAACATGCTTGGCTGCAACTGTATCGATGGCAGCTCTTCTTCTATTCAGTGTTTGTAGCTTCTGTTAGCTTCTTGGCGCAGCTCCGCCCCTGCTACTGGTAGCTAAAATCACCTCACTGTGTTTCCCTCTGAAAAATGAACCCATTTAAATAAAGAAATCCCTCCATGGGTGATACCACGATAGAGAGCGTTCATTTTATAGTGTTAACACCGGTGCTGTAAGTGGTCCGGTATGAAACGGGGGTGATAGAACAACACAGCACTTTTAAATTTCAATAATCAGAATGCAGAAATTATTTCCGTTGTTTTAAGAGGTTTATGTCAGTCTGCCTTTTCCCCATCGATACGTTTCCCGACCGCTGCGCTCTAAGACAGTTTTAGCCTAAATCATGAGTAACTGACCATGAAAGTTTTTAGGCGTTTTAAGGAAAGATAAAGTGACGTAATGGTCATAAAGTGGTGTCATGGTAACAAATGTCACACCATGGTGTCAAAATTGCCTCCTATTTTTGAACAGTTCCTCTTCCTTCTTAGGAAGACTTGACAGATTGAGGGAGATGTTTGTGCCTAAACCCAACCAGCTGTGTCCCAGTCTGTCAGCATGACACTGTTTGATTGGGTTCAATTAACAACTGACTCTCAGTTCAAACACATTGGTATCAATGTGTTTGAACACATTGATACCAATGTATCAATGTTGGTATCAAAAAAATCCAGGTTTTTTTAAAAACCTGGATTTTTAAAAAATATTTACACATCTAAGTTTGCAGACTTTTCACTTTCCTTCAATCACAGAATTCTAATTTTAATAACTTCACAACATTTTATGTTACAATCTTGCCTTCACTGCAATTTCTCCCCCAAAAAAGGATATTGCTATTTTATTCTGTTACCTCTTCTTTCCAGTTCAGGGTGCAGAGAGGTTTCCATGACAACTGTGGTCATGTCATGCAAACTTCAGGACAAAATAAATTGTCTTGCTTGATATTTCATGATAAAAATAGCTGAAGTGTTTCATTTTAGGTTTCATCTTTAAATATTTATAATCATCTGGTTTTATGCTGTGTCCTCTTCAGATGTTTTTGTTTCCTTGAGGAGTCCAGATGTTTATTTAATCACTGACTAATATATATTGGTGCTTAAAGTAAACCGTGAGGCAAATTCATATCAATGATAGTCCAGTAGTAGTCACAGATTACTAATCCGACTTTCACAGAAACTCTGATCAATTTATAAAGTAAGGCATAATTCACCAATACCGATATTTGTGACACTATTGACTTTGTTAACAACATTTCTTTTATCACAGGAATGTTTCCCCTACAGCTCAGATGAAATTTGACAAAATGACTCCTGCTCTTGTCTTCCCTTTCCTCTCTCAAAATCATGATTCAGTAAAGCCAATAAAAAAAATAATGAAAGATTTGATTTTCTACACTTTTCAGAATAATATGTAAACTCAACATCGGACCAACTTAGTGTAAGCGTTATTTTTACAAGAGGGAGAAAATAAATTTGGCTTCTTCATGACAGTTAAGTTCAAGATTATTCAGCCTCATTTCAGATGGAAGTTTTTAAAGGATTTTAGTTTCACCATCTCCTTAAAGATAATGAGACAATGTGAAAGGAGTAATCAAAAATACATATTTATTCATCTGTTTTTATTAATATTTTATTTTAAAAATGACATGTAGAAAACTTATTTAATCTCTTCTCAGAGATAATTGGAAAATATTTTCATTTGTGATGTAAGGTGATGTTTTGATTGGACAGGATGCTCATGATGAAAGGTTTAAAAGTAACCTGTCATGCTTCTTTCAACAGGTTAGGATGGAGCAAACATGTTCATTACATCATTAAGGTTTTTTTTTGTTTTTTTTTGCACAAGATCATTCTTAATGGTGTTATAGATTGGGTTTTTATTATTTTCTTCATGCCAGTATGAATCAAACAACCACAAAAAGAAAAGCTAGCAGCACAACATGAAATCTGTCAGGAAAATAATTGGGGAGTTTTTCGTTCGACAGTTTCACAAATTTTGTTTTTGCCAAGAGCCAAGCCCTCGCATTCCTCTGGCTGACGGGGAGTGATGAAGCAAACAGAAGTTATCATAAGATAAAAAAAAATCACATCTTTAAATAATTATTCACATCTTCCAGTCAACCCAGTGGTGGTTGGGATGAAAGTTTGTGGGCTGGTGCGGATATCTCTCCAGAAGACGCTGGGCGTGTCGGCAGCCAAACCTTTATTTGTGCTGAATGCATGAGGAAGGCTTGAACTCTGGAAGACTGTGACACAGTTTTACTTTTTATACTGTAAATCTCTAGATGATTACTTTTGTGTCACTATTTTTTCTCATCTTTTTGTTTTTTGTGACAACAGATGATGCTTTACAGAGGCCAAAGTGTTCTGCGTTATTAACTCACTATCTGAAACCTTCTCAACATGACCTCTGAGAGCTGATTTCTGAGGCCTTTGAAAATATTCGCACTGTGTCATGTCACAACCACAAACAACAGAAAATTGAATATATGTCATAGAGCAGTTTTGTGTAATAAAGCAACACAGAGTTGAGAATAATTCTGCAGTGGAGGGGGAATAGGCTTCAACATTTTTTACGCATGAAAACATGAAAATACTTTGCAGAACAATCTTTCTCTTGAGGTCTGTCTCTGAAAGCTTTTACTGAAGCTTTTACTCTTGTCAAAATATTTAAATGTCTGACAGATTAGACAGAGGATGTCAGGAATTCTCATGTTTTTCCACAGATTTTGAATCAGAATCGGTCTGAACTTTGACTGGGCCATTCTACGATTTGATCTAAACACTTTCCCAGTCTCAATTCTGTAGATTTACCTATGTACATATTTTTATTAACATTATTCTTATTTAACAACTAGTGTATTTAATGTATCTATAATGAACTCAATATTGCTGCTCATCAACTCTGACCTCATTCCATGTCCCTGATGAAGAAACTATTCTAGTCATAGTGCACAATAAATCAATAATATGAAGCATGCTTTTTAACTGAATTTATATCACATTTTTGGCATTAGGATCATAACTGTTTGTTCCAACCATATCCAGACAGAGTTTTTCATAATAAAAGCCAGACAAATATTTGCTGCCTTTAGCAGAAGACCTGAAATTTGCTGAGGGTGTGGAAACATAGAGAAAAGCTCTTTTGCAGTTGTTTTATTTTTTCTTTTTTTTAATCAAGACAAGAACAAATTTTAATTCTGTCATTTGAGCACCTCCTTAGAGGACCTCTGGATGCTCAGAAACAGGTCAGGGGGGCTTAGTCAGTGTATCTGCTGGCTACAGGAGAATAAATACTAAGTGACACTGAGAATGAGAGAGAATAGTTGGCGCTGGTCGTCCTTGCAGTATTGTGAAAATGTCCAGCTGCACCACTGAGACGTTTCCTAAACACTTTCACCTCTGTGTCAACTTGCACAAAGTCTTGACGGTCTGGAGATGAACTGTCCCATTTAAGGCATTTATGGCTTGAACTGGAAACTTGAGGGGGAATGATGTGATAATAGCTGCGTCTGATTGGTTCACTGCAGTAGCAGACCTGGGGTGAGTCATAGGGTGCAGGATTGACATGGTACAAAATTTAAATCTCAACATCCAAACTAAGAAAAATACTCAAAATTTGATACATTTGTAATGCCTTGGCAACATTTCTTGAAGGAGTGTGGTTCTTTCTAATTAAGAGAAAAAATTACAGTTAGGAGATGAGAACTGAGTGGAATTTTGTGGGAAGGCCCAGTGAGGTCAACTCAGGTGTGCAACTCTGGAGAGAGTCTCTGTTCCTGTAGCACTGCTGCTGAAAGACATGAAACAATTTGGGCAAATGGAAATGGGTCCGTTTGAATTGATTTTTACATAAATGAGTATCTCTGAATAATTTATTTATCTATCAATTTCCAAATATCAATCATTTTGACAGCTGTTGTGCCATGTAGTGCTGCGTCTCCTGGGTAGTTGTTATCTACGTTTCTATGACAAATATGTACAAAACTTTGTCAAAATTCTATTAATGTAAAACATTTTTCTACAATTGCGCTGTTTCAGTTAAAAAGAAACACAGTTAAAATTCCGTGTGAATGAGTTTGTTTATGTCATTGCAAACCCGCTG
>NW_006800197.1:129657-137711 GCF_000485575.1 Poecilia formosa | reverse complement strand
AAGACAGTTTTAGCCTAAATCATGAGTAACTGACCATGAAAGTTTTTAGGCGTTTTAAGGAAAGATAAAGTGACGTAATGGTCATAAAGTGGTGTCATGGTAACAAATGTCACACCATGGTGTCAAAATGGCCTCCTATTTTTGAACAGTTCCTCTTCCTTCTTAGGAAGACTTGACAGATTGAGGGAGATGTTTGTGCCTAAACCCAACCAGCTGTGTCCCAGTCTGTCAGCATGACACTGTTTGATTGGGTTCAATTAACAACTGACTCTCAGTTCAAACACATTGGTATCAATGTGTTTGAACACATTGATACCAATGTATCAATGTTGGTATCAAAAAAATCCAGGTTTTTTTAAAAACCTGGATTTTTAAAAAATATTTACACATCTAAGTT
The DNA here is from genome assembly GCF_000485575.1 of Poecilia formosa. Classification (NCBI taxonomy): domain Eukaryota; kingdom Metazoa; phylum Chordata; class Actinopteri; order Cyprinodontiformes; family Poeciliidae; genus Poecilia; species Poecilia formosa. The sequence goes on along the minus strand of NW_006800197.1, from coordinate 137,314 downwards.
TACAGACTTTTCACATTCCTTCAATCACAGAATTCTAATTTTAATAACTTCACAACATTTTATGTTACAATCTTGCCTTCACTGCAATTTCTCCCCCAAAAAAGGATATTGCTATTTTATTCTGTTACCTCTTCTTTCCAGTTCAGGGTGCAGAGAGGTTTCCATGACAACTGTGGTCATGTCATGCAAACTTCAGGACAAAATAAATTGTCTTGCTTGATATTTCATGATAAAAATAGCTGAAGTGTTTCATTTTAGGTTTCATCTTTAAATATTTATAATCATCTGGTTTTATGCTGTGTCCTCTTCAGATGTTTTTGTTTCCTTGAGGAGTCCAGATGTTTATTTAATCACTGACTAATATATATTGGTGCTTAAAGTAAACCGTGAGGCAAATTCATATCAATGATAGTCCAGTAGTAGTCACAGATTACTAATCCGACTTTCACAGAAACTCTGATCAATTTATAAAAGTAAGGTATAATTCACCAATACCGATATTTGTGACACTATTGACTTTGTTAACAACATTTCTTTTATCACAGGATTGTTTCCCCTACAGCTCAGATGAAATTTGACAAAATGACTCCTGCTCTTGTCTTCTCTTTCCTCTCTCAAAATCACGATTCAGTAAAACCAATAAAAAAATGATGAAAGATTTGATTTTCTACACTTTTCAGAGTAATATGTAAACTCAACATCGGACCAACTTAGTGTAAGCGTTATTTTTACAAGAGGGAGAAAATAAATTTGGCTTCTTCATGACAGTTAAGTTCAAGATTATTCAGCCTCATTTCAGATGGAGGTTTTTAAAGTATTTTAGTTTCACCATCTCCTTAAAGATAATGAGACAATGTGAAAGGAGTAATCAAAAATACATATTTATTCATCTGTTTTTATTAATATTTTATTTTAAAAATGACATGTAGAAAACTTATTTAATCTCTTCTCAGAGATAATTGGAAAATATTTTCATTTGTGATGTAAGGTGATGTTTTGATTGGACAGGATGCTCATGATGAAAGGTTTAAAAGTAACCTGTCATGCTTCTTTCAACAGGTTAGGATGGAGCAAACATGTTCATTACATCATTAAGGTTTTTTGTTTTTTTTTGCACAAGATCATTCTTAATGGTGTTATAGATTGGGTTTTTATTATTTTCTTCATGCCAGTATGAATCAAACAACCACAAAAAGAAAAGCTAGCAGCACAACATGAAATCTGTCAGGAAAATAATTGGGGAGTTTTTCGCTCGACAGTTTCACAAATTTTGTTTTTGCCAAGAGCCAAGCCCTCGCATTCCTCTGGCTGACGGGGAGTGATGAAGCAAACAGAAGTTATCATAAGATTTTTAAAAAATCACATCTTTAAATAATTATTCACATCTTCCAGTCAACCCAGTGGTGGTTGGGATGAAAGTTTGTGGGCTGGTGCGGATATCTCTCCAGAAGACGCTGGGCGTGTCGGCGGCCAAACCTTTATTTCTGCTGAATGCATGAGGAAGGCTTGAACTCTGGAAGACTGTGACACAGTTTTACTTTTTATACTGTAAATCTCTAGATGATTACTTTTGTGTCACTATTTTTTCTCATCTTTTTGTTTTTTGTGACAACAGATGATCCTTTACAGAGGCCAAAGTGTTCTGCGTTATTAACTCACTGAAACCTTCTCAACATGACCTCTGAGAGCTGATTTCTGAGGCCTTTGAAAATATTCGCACTGTGTCATGTCACAACCACAAACAACAGAAAATTGAATATATGTCATAGAGAAGTTTTGTGTAATAAAGCAACACAGAGTTGAGAATAATTCTGCAGTGGAGGGGGAATAGGCTTCAACATTTTTTACGCATGAAAACATGAAAATACTTTGCAGAACAATCTTTCTCTTGAGGTCTGTCTCTGAAAGCTTTTACTGAAGCTTTTACTCTTGTCAAAATATTTAAATGTCTGACAGATTAGACAGAGGATGTCAGGAATTCTCATGTTTTTCCACAGATTTTGAATCAGAATCAGGTCTGAACTTTGACTGGGCCATTCTACAATTTGATCTAAACACTTTCCCAGTCTCAATTCTGTAGATTTACCTATGTACTATTAACATTATTTTTATTTAACAACTAGTGTATTTACAAATGTATCTATAATGAACTCAATATTGCTGCTCATCAACTCTGACCTCATTCCATGTCCCTGATGAAGAAACTATTCTAGTCATAGTGCACAATAAATCAATAATATGAAGCATGCTTTTTAACTGAATTTATATCACATTTTTGGCATTAGGATCATAACTGTTTGTTCCAACCATATCCAGACAGAGTTTTTCATAATAAAAGCCAGACAAATATTTGCTGCCTTTAGCAGAAGACCTGAAATTTGCTGAGGGTGTGGAAACATAGAGAAAAACTCTTTTGCAGTTGTTTTATTTTTTCTTTTTTTTAATCAAGACAAGAACAAATTTTAATTCTGTCATTTGAGCACCTCCTTAGAGGACCTCTGGATGCTCAGAAACAGATGAGGGGGGCTTAGGCAGTGTATCTGCTGGCTACAGGAGAATAAATACTAAGTGACACTGAGAATGAGAGAGAATAGTTGGCGCTGGTCGTCCCTGCAGTATTGTGAAAATGTCCAGCTGCACCACTGAGACGTTTCCTAAACACTTTCACCTCTGTGTCAACTTGCACAAAGTCTTGACGGTCTGGAGATGAACTGTCCCATTTAAGGCATTTATGGCTTGAACTGGAAACTTGAGGGGGAATGATGTGATAATAGCTGCGTCTGATTGGTTCACTGCAGTAGCAGACCTGGGGTGAGTCATAGGGTGCAGGATTGACATGGTACAAAATTTAAATCTCAACATCCAAACTAAGAAAAATACTCAAAATTTGATACATTTGTAATGCCTTGGCAACATTTCTTGAAGGAGTGTGGTTCTTTCTAATTAAGAGCAAAAATTACAGTTAGGAGATGAGAACTGAGTGGAATTTTGTGGGAAGGCCCAGTGAGGTCAACTCAGGTGTGCAACTCTGGAGAGAGTCTCTGTTCCTGTAGCACTGCTGCTGAAAGACATGAAACAATTTGGGCAAATGGAAATGGGTCTATTTGAATTGATTTTTACATAAATGAGTATCTCTGAATAATTTATTTATCTATCAATTTCCAAATATCAATCATTTTGACAGCTGTTGTGCCATGTAGTGCTGCGTCTCCTGGGTAGTTGTTATCTACGTTTCTATGACAAATATGTACAAAACTTTGTCAAAATTCTCTTAATGTAAAANTTTACAGCACAGTTTCAATAGGCTCTCGCAGCGCTTAGCTGCTCGGGCCTAATAATAAACAGTACAGTTTCAATAGGCTCTCGCAGCGCTTAGCTGCTCGGGCCTAAATATTTTCATTTGTGATGTAAGGTGATGTTTTGATTGGACAGGATGCTCATGATGAAAGGTTTAAAAGTAACCTGTCATGCTTCTTTCAACAGGTTAGGATGGAGCAAACATGTTCATTACATCATTAAGGTTTTTTTTTGTTTTTTTTTGCACAAGATCATTCTTAATGGTGTTATAGATTGGGTTTTTATTATTTTCTTCATGCCAGTATGAATCAAACAACCACAAAAAGAAAAGCTAGCAGCACAACATGAAATCTGTCAGGAAAATAATTGGGGAGTTTTTCGCTCGACAGTTTCACAAATTTTGTTTTTGCCAAGAGCCAAGCCCTCGCATTCCTCTGGCTGACGGGGAGTGATGAAGCAAACAGAAGTTATCATAAGATTTTTAAAAAATCACATCTTTAAATAATTATTCACATCTTCCAGTCAACCCAGTGGTGGTTGGGATGAAAGTTTGTGGGCTGGTGCGGATATCTCTCCAGAAGACGCTGGGCGTGTCGGCGGCCAAACCTTTATTTCTGCTGAATGCATGAGGAAGGCTTGAACTCTGGAAGACTGTGACACAGTTTTACTTTTTATACTGTAAATCTCTAGATGATTAATTTTGTGTCACTATTTTTTCTCATCTTTTTGTTTTTTGTGACAACAGATGATCCTTTACAGAGGCCAAAGTGTTCTGCGTTATTAACTCACTATCTGAAACCTTCTCAACATGACCTCTGAGAGCTGATTTCTGAGGCCTTTGAAAATATTCACATTGTGTCATGTCACAACCACAAACAACAGAAAATTGAATATATGTCATAGAGCAGTTTTGTGTAATAAAGCAACACAGAGTTGAGAATAATTCTGCAGTGGAGGGGGAATAGGCTTCAACATTTTTTACGCATGAAAACATGAAAATACTTTGCAGAACAATCTTTCTCTTGAGGTCTGTCTCTGAAAGCTTTTACTGAAGCTTTTACTCTTGTCAAAATATTTAAATGTCTGACAGATTAGACAGAGGATGTCAGGAATTCTCATGTTTTTCCACAGATTTTGAATCAGAATCGGTCTGAACTTTGACTGGGCCATTCTACAATTTGATCTAAACACTTTCCCAGTCTCAATTCTGTAGATTTACCTATGTACTATTAACATTATTTTTATTTAACAACTAGTGTATTTACAAATGTATCTATAATGAACTCAATATTGCTGCTCATCAACTCTGACCTCATTCCATGTCCCTGATGAAGAAACTATTCTAATCATAGTGCACAATAAATCAATAATATGAAGCATGCTTTTTAACTGAATTTATATCACATTTTTGGCATTAGGATCATAACTGTTTGTTCCAACCATATCCAGACAGAGTTTTTCATAATAAAAGCCAGACAAATATTTGCTGCCTTTAGCAGAAGACCTGAAATTTGCTGAGGGTGTGGAAACATAGAGAAAAACTCTTTTGCAGTTGTTTTATTTTTTCTTTTTTTTAATCAAGACAAGAACAAATTTTAATTCTGTCATTTGAGCACCTCCTTAGAGGACCTCTGGATGCTCAGAAACAGATGAGGGGGGCTTAGGCAGTGTATCTGCTGGCTACAGGAGAATAAATACTAAGTGACACTGAGAATGAGAGAGAATAGTTGGCGCTGGTCGTCCCTGCAGTATTGTGAAAATGTCCAGCTGCACCACTGAGACATTTCCTAAACACTTTCACCTCTGTGTCAACTTGCACAAAGTCTTGACGGTCTGGAGATGAACTGTCCCATTTAAGGCATTTATGGCTTGAACTGGAAACTTGAGGGGGAATGATGTGATAATAGCTGCATCTGATTGGTTCACTGCAGTAGCAGACCTGGGGTGAGTCATAGGGTGCAGGATTGACATGGTACAAAATTTAAATCTCAACATCCAAACTAAGAAAAATACTCAAAATTTGATACATTTGTAATGCCTTGGCAACATTTCTTGAAGGAGTGTGGTTCTTTCTAATTAAGAGAAAAAATTACAGTTAGGAGATGAGAACTGAGTGGAATTTTGTGGGAAGGCCCAGTGAGGTCAACTCAGGTGTGCAACTCTGGAGAGAGTCTCTGTTACTGTAGCACTGCTGCTGAAAGACATGAAACAATTTGGGCAAATGGAAATGGGTCCGTTTGAATTGATTTTTACATAAATGAGTATCTCTGAATAATTTATTTATCTATCAATTTCCAAATATCAATCATTTTGACAGCTGTTGTGCCATGTAGTGCTGCGTCTCCTGGGTAGTTGTTATCTACGTTTCTATGACAAATATGTACAACACTTTGTCAAAATTCTCTTAATGTAAAAATTCTTTCTACAATTGCGATGTTTCTGTTAAAAAGAAACACAGTTAAAATTCCACGTGAATGAGTTTGTTCATGTGATTGAAAACCTGCTGCCCCGTCATCCTCCAACCGCTTCCTGTTGTCTTCATGGCTTGAGTCAGGGACAGCTTTCAATTGTTGATCATGTTTCTTGTCTAGAAAAAAGTGTTTCTATTCCAGATTTGAAAAATAAAATTTTTTTAATATGGCCAAAAAGCCACCTCAACCCAACGGCAAAATGTTTGAGAGTTTTTGTTTGTTTGTTTGTTTGTTGTTGTTGTTGTTGTTTTGTTTTTGTTTTTTTTTTTAATTGCAATGAGTAAATTTCTGGAAATGCAGCTAATGTTTCTCCACTAAGCCTGTAACAACAATTATAAGAGCATTGGACTGAGAATTATTTTACATAGGTCATTTTACATAACTACATGAGCAGTTGTGCGGTTTCACCAGGTGTTTGCTAATTACTGCTGGCTAGTCTGAAGGAGCTGAGTGGGGGGAGGGGGAGGTGTTCTGTGAGGTGGATGATTGGCTTGGAATCTGCAGTTGCCTGGAGGAGTTTTGTTGAAATAGGCATTGCTTTGTGAGAGCAAGCATTCTGGCACCTCCAAATGGTTGCCATGGAGATTAAAGGATTTACCAAACATGCATGAAAGAATCAAGGCAACACTCCAGGTGAGTTTTTGATGAAGGAATAACATAATAACATGATGTAAGCTAAAACAAAAGAAGTATATTTTAGATTAAACTCTTTCTGAAAAGTGGATCTAAAACCATAAACGTTGCCGGCTCTCTGTTAGTGTTAGTTCTGGTTCGAACGGCGTGGCGATGTGCATGACCCGACAGCTGCTCTGCATACCTTCCAGCGCCGTCATCCTTCATGTTCTGATGCTCTGCAACCGCAAGCTCGCTTTCAAGGAGGAAGAAAAACATCAGCGTCTTCCAACAGGGCTGCAGACAACACTCATCACTTTCTCGTCTGCCATCCCTGAGAGGAAATTACATCCCTGCGCCACAAAGCGTGAAATCTCTATTAGCCGTGGGATGACAGGGTGTTAGAGAAAAGATTAGGGGGATCACAGATCTCAGACAATGTCGCTGCTGTTTTCTCTCTGCACTATTGCCTTTGTCGTTTCACTGAACACACAAGCCTAAGAAGACTGCACCTCCACATGAGCCATGTTTTCCCCTCTGGGACTTTTCAGTTTTTATATTCTGGCAGGTGTGCACTGTGCTCCCGAACATTGAGGTAATACTTTCAAATTTTGACACACACACACGCACATATGCACACACGCACGCACGCATGTACGCACACATGCACGCACACACACTGTGCACACATGGATGCACACTCTGCTCCACCACCCCAGCTTCAGGGTGGTGAAGTGAGAGGCTTGTCACTAAAAGGTGGAGGAGTTATTCAGAAGTTTTTTTATTTGTGATCAAAGCTGCAGTTCTGACTGTGCTGTCGATCACACACAGCTTCATGCAGGCTTGGACTGGGACCGGGTTTTTTGGTCAAACGTGATCCTTAAATGCGCATGAGTACATTCGTATTAAAGCTGCACTATGTAACTTTTATAGCAAAAAAAAAAATGTTTACATAGTTGTTGAAAGATAATCTACAAAAAGACTGAGCTAAACTGAATTTAGAAGAGCCTGTTTGTTTTTCAACTGCAGATCAAATGCTGAGAAAATGGTCACAAAGGTGACAGAAACATTTCACCAGATTCTGCCCAACATGCTACCTGAAACATTGAGGTCTTTTACAAAAATGTGTTGAGGGACTTAACCCTGTGAAAAAAATTCCATTGCTTAAGACAAATGTGACAGTCAGTGTTTCAGTATGCTGGAGCCTGTTGGGACATTCCTCCTTCCACAGCCAACTTTACCTCTCTTTCTTATATGTGTGTGTGTGGGGGGGTGTG
>NW_006800197.1:111964-129604 GCF_000485575.1 Poecilia formosa | reverse complement strand
TGTGTGTGTGTGTGTGTGTGTGTGTGTGTGTGTGTGTGTGTGTGTGCGCGTGTGCGTTTGTGTTTGTGTGTGTGTGTAGAGAGAGAGATTAGTGAGAGATGTCCATTTTTAAATGAACTTTTGGTTGCTGTCATCCCAACACTCAGTACTTTGAGTTCTTCTTCTTGCTCCACTCTGCTAAAAATGTTCAGCCTTTGGTTTATATTAAGCAACTCCATCGCATTTCAACATGGATGCAGCAGCAGGGTTACATTAGAGTAGATCTTTTGTACCGATTCACAAATTTGATTGTGTCACTTGGATGCAACGTGAATTCAAGCTAAAGCCAAAGACATGAAGTTTGTTTCAAGTTATCGGCTTCTCCAGCCATCTTTAACTAACAAATAATGTTTTTTTTATCTTCTCTTTCCACAATCTCAACTTGTCATGTTACTTTTTTCTGCAGCAGTAAAAAATGGGTTAATTTGACCTTCCGTTTCTCTAAAATCCAAATAATATTTAAATGCTACAAGTGCAAATGAATTTCTAAATAAATCTGTAGATCCCTTAACATTTTAATTTAATTCTCATAAACCTTTTTTTGGTTCTTAAACAACACTGTAAAAACTGTGTGGTTTTATGTTGTTGTTGTTTTTTTTTTTTGCATTGCCTTTTTTGGAGATGGTGGATGTGGCTCAGAGGACATCTGAGCACGGACCGGTGCAGTGACTTAACTAAACAACTACAGTTTTATTTACTGTTCCAAAATGAGCCCAGAAAGCAGATGACTGGAGAGCATTATCCAGAGCACAATTCCATGCACAAATTTACCGTCTTCATTATTTATTCCAGAGTCGTTCACAAACGCGAGCCTGAGCTGGAAGAAATAAATACACACAGAACACATGCATACACTAAACAGACGAGCTCATACAAACATCGCATGGATAAAGATAATTATAGCACAGAGTGTAGATTCTGCATGTGTCCAAAACAGGAACAAACACATCTGTCTTCACAATCTCTGTGGTCTCCAAGGCAACCGTGTTCAATCAAATCCAAGTCATCCTAAATAAATGGGACCTGTTGCGTGTTGAGAGTATAGAGGTGAAAATGCTTCAACTGTATATCAGACCAAGACTCATTTATCAACTATTTACACAAAGAGTGTATCAAAAATTAGCTAAATCCAGTTTAAACTCTACAAAACTATCATGACAAACATTTAAAGGGACAGTGCTATGTAAAATTGACTTTTGTTACTTTACATCATGTTATAATGCTATTCCCTCATCAAAAACATATCTGGAGTGTTGCCTTGATTCTTTCATGAATGTTTGAGAAATACTTTAATCTCCCACAGCAACCATTCAGCTGTACAAAACTCATTGATGTACCTAGCACCGCCTTGAATTTCCAAGCTGAGCTTCAACATCACATAGCAGAGCTCCAACATGACTCTCCCACTGAGATCCTTCAGACTAGCCAGCAGCAATTTGCAAACACCTTGTGGAACTGCACATCTGCTGAGCTCATTATACAAGCTCCCTCTCAGTGAGGCGCTGGTAAAAACATTGCTTGGATGGATGGATGGATGGATGGATGGATGGATGGATGGATGGATGGATGGATGGATGGATGGATGGATGGATGGATGGATGGATTATATCATTTAAATATTTCACATGGAATAAATATCAGCCAGCCTTATTTCTTCCTGATTAATTTCCTCCTTACTTCTGTTCCACGTTGTTCTGTCCTTGTTTCTCTTTCAACCTGCTGTATAATTTAATCTGAGATCAGGACAGAACACATTTCACTAATCTAAGTGGGGAAGTGCAAAAACACATCGTGTGACCCCATAACACTTTTAGCTTCCATTACACATCTATACACACAGATATGTATGCATTCATATTTTCACCCTGTTTATCATGAGGTGATGTTCATTTCATATCTCCAAGATATATGAGAGTTCTTTGGGTGTAAAAGGAAATCCCTTCGTACTGGGAGTGCATTGATATCATTGTTCCCTCTGGAAACCGTCGAACAAACAAATATATTTGTTCCCCTTGAAGTCAGCGGAAGCACTCGGCTTTCGGACTCTCATCTCCAGGGAATGTTGACCTGGAAGTTCAGAGGCTGTTTGGCCTTTCGTTAAACATTAACCTGAAGAATGGATACGCTGGCTGGCCAGAATGAAGGTCAGCTGTTTGAGCTGGCTGTTAAAGTCTTTATTCTATTGGTGTGAACACAAAGACAGGAAAAAAACAGGAAAACAACAAAAAACAAACAAGCTGTTATTCTTACATTTAAAAAAAATTTGATGTCATTATTAACTTTGGCAATATTTATTTATGAGTAAATGTGAATAAACCATTTTGATGTAGAGGTGGAAAAAAAACACCACCAAAAAGATGAACAGTTTAGTCACATTGATCTTTGCTTCATCAGAAATTGTTCCACAGAGAAGAGCATTTGTGAAAAATTCTGAAAACTGACAGGACAACCTGATGTGGAGAGCAGGAAACCAGAAGAAAGGACTGGTTACTGGTTACTGGTTACCAGTTACCAGTTTCATTTGGAGTCAGAACTTGAATCTCGGCAGAATAACAAACCCAATTTTTCTGTTTCACATCTCAAAGCCTATAAGATCTGCTGGTTGCTCAGTGACTAAGCTAGCTGTGACTAGCACAACAAGCTAATAATGTATTCATTGCATGTTGTTCTTTTCATTGTGGCAATACACTATTTACTGATTATATGAAGGAGATGATTTACAAAGGATTATCAGAACTGAACACATACTTTTTATCATTTATCACAATTTTATATCCAACGCAACCATGTTGGATTTTGGACTTGGGATTCCAACTTCCAGGAGAGCTTTTTGTTTATTTTCCCAACTTCAAACTTGGAATCCTCCAAGTAAAAACTGAACAGATGTTTAGGTGTCTGATACCATCTGGGGATCTCCCTGTGAGGGTTCCTTGAACACATCCCACTCAGAGGAGTTCTGAAGTCCAGCTCTCCCACGACCCCTGAACAAGGTAAACATAAGGCTTCTTTAACACAAGATATTTTTTTTTACCTTTTACAAGTTACTGATTATCTAAAATATTCAACATTGATGGAATGTTCTTATCTCCCACAGCTGAGAGCTGTTTTCCTCAAACAATGACCTTTTTTCTTTTTTTACATATTTGTGCACCAAATCATTAGTTCTAAACATCTGTTGAAAAAAACCTAGAGTAGATCACGAGACAGAGACTAGGTAACAGCAGCAGATGATCACTCACATCCCTCTTTGTTTTAAGGTGAGATAAGATAAGGCTCAGCTCAAGTTATCGTCTTCAGCTCTGCTCCTCTGCTGTAGTCCTAATGCTTCTCCTGGCCTGAGGTGTAACAGTCACCTGTGACCATAACAGTCAAATTAATGGTCCTTTATGTGAAACTCACAATCTGCTCCAGTGGCTATGTGTGAGTGCATGAATTTTCATATAACATTGTATGCAAAATGTGTCACTTATCGCAGCACATGAACTCAAAGTCAGAAACTTCTTCCTGAGCTCCTGGGAGCAGACAAACAGAGAGCAGTGTATTTGGTATTCATGGCTGCATGTTTATCTTGAAACAAGTGCCATCACTAATAGGGTTTGTCTAAAATGTCTCCCACTTAGGCGTTTTTAAAATCAGCTCACCACTCACTAGTTCATAAAAAAATGCACAAAATGTCTAGAATAAGCAGCCATGTAGAGATATTCCTTATTTGGAGTGTGAGTTATCTGTGAGTGTGCGAGTGGGAAACAGAGGACGAGTCTCTGTTATTAGCAAGTCAAATGTTTGCGTTAGAAAGTCAGAAAGGAAGACGAAGAACATTGCTCTCATCAGAAGCTTGTGGTTTGCTCTGAGCCTCAGTTAAGTCTCAAAATGAAAGCACTTGTTTAAGACGCAGCCTAAAACTTGCCCTGTGTAGTTAAAGCTGACATGACGGGTTTCTCATCAAGCGCCAGCAGCCATTTTTAGTGTGAGAACGTGTCATGGCTGCCGGTTGCATATAAATTGTCTTTCGGTCTAACCATGTCAGTGGCATTGAAGCCAAGTGGAATAACTATCTCTGCTGAGCCTCATGTCAACACTGTCCTCCCTCCCACCCTGCCCCACCCACAGACCAGCTACACCGTGTCCTCTGTCCCAGTCGTCCACTGTGTTTTAATCCCCGGGGATTGTGGTGGGTTATTGTCACTCCTCTGACTGCCTCCGATGCTCAGCATCTGTTGGCCACGCCATGTTTCTGCTCTCTCCCATGGCCTACTTTTTCCTTTTGTGTCTCGGCAGCTTTTCCATGCCCCGGTGTCTAAACAAAGAGAGAGGTGTGGTTTACATCCTAGGATGCAGGATGCCGAGCCTGCTGCATCAACAAATGAGATGTAAAGTGCAGGTTGTGTATTAGACAAAACATTTTGTGCTGCCTGAAGGGAAAATTGACTCCAATGACTCTGGACCAAGCTAATAAGCCAGTCCCTTGTTCTACGCTTTGCTTCATAGGGAGCGTCTGGAACCTCAGCTGTTGAGAAGCGTGGAATCGCATTTGGCTTGATTGTGAAGGAAGCCATGCCATGGAGTTTACCACAAATTGCGCCCAGTGTAAACAAATCATCGCCCACAGCGACAAGAGAAGTACCGAACCGAATGACATATTTTGCCATCAATAAAATGTCTTAAACATTACTTTACTTTACTTAAACGTTACTTGCTCAATATTTGGATGCATGACCAACATGGATTCGTTCACTTCCTCTGCTGCCATTGCCAGAAAATTGACATCATCATTCGCAACTCCTCCTTCCCGGCTGAAATTCATCCTGTGAAATTGAGGTCAATGGAATAAATCCCAGATGGAGGTCTGCAGGGAGATGAGAATTGAGTGAAATTGCATAAGAGGGCAAAGACCATGCTACTCTGGAGCATCAGTGAAGGTTTTATTTGAGAGACGATCATGACACTTATTCCTTGTTATTAAAGCATTTCCTATTATAACAAGTTTGCTAAAGCTGCAGATGCTCCAACATTTTATTTTCTTTCAGAATTCCAGCGTAAAGCTCCTAAGATGGCTCTGGGTCACTTCGCCCTGTTTATAAATGTGGGACAAATTAGTTTAATCCCTTCCAACTCCTACAATTTCTTCTGACTGTGGTTCTGAATACAAACATGATGATTTTCATGAAATATGACAGATTATGACTCCTGATTAAATTACTCTTAGCACTTTCCTACTGGTAGATGATATTTATCAGCATGACATAACTACATTTCATTACTTTTCAGGCGAATTAAAAATATGTATTTTTAACTGTAAGTTTGAAAATAGATGACTCCTTGTACATTTCCAAAAATTCAAGAGCATAAAGAGTTCCACTGTTTGTTTTTTTTAATTAATTTTGGCCCATAATTCCTTGCAATTTCTCAGTAAACAAAAGACTAACCCAGTCTGTGAAGTGGATTAATGAAACATATTGTCTTGACTACATAGCCATACTTTATTATTATCTTATGTTGATAATTTTTCATCTTCACAAACAAAAGCATGTTGTTCTGATGTCAGCCCTACCTTTAGAAAACCTTTTCATGTCCATGTGATTTATCAGCTATAGAAAATGTTTTCCCTTTTGACCAACTCACACAAAGTTGGTTGATGAAAACATAATAGAGCTACAAGTCCATTCAGACAGAGAATGAAAAGTTGAATGTGTGGTGAATAAAATCACTGATTGTATTTCTTTGAAGCAAACATAATAATAGCCAAGACTTAGGAGTTATTTGTTTTGAGCGTTTGATGTTTTATGGTGGAATGATTTTATGGAAATCATTCCACCATGAAAATATTTGTGTTCGAAAATATATTAGACCACAAAAAAAGTACATTGTAAAAACACATAGATGTAACTGTACATAGTTTGAATTTAAATCATGCAAATAACTGTATTTGTAACATTCAACCTCAGTTAAATTCTAATCACGTTTACGACTTTTTTGATAACAAATCCTGATCCCATTAATTTGAAGAAGTGTTTTAGATCAATTACTATTCTACCGTGAGGAATTATAGGAAGCATAATCTGTTTATATTTGTTGGATTATTTTATAACGTGTCCCTGTCTGACAAGAGTGGCACTCTGAGTTGTCTGATATTCTGTGATACTAATACTTGCTTAAATTGCTATAAAAATGCTATACATCAAATTTGACTCAAAAGAAACTTGACTTTGTAATTCAACTCCTTGAAATTGGGCCTCTGTCTCTTTAAGAAATTCCTGCTTTTTCCAAAAATCAATATTCAATATTTCAACAGTAAAAACAGTTTTTAAAACATTTTAAAAGAGCTTGGCTTTAAATAGCATTTTTGTGCAACGAAATGGACCTTAGAAAATGTGTGTTTTAACATAACTGGAGGTCTGTTGTCTGCTGCACAGTAGCGACTCTCATCACCGAACTGCGGCTCTGCGCTGGCTGTGGCTGCTCGGCTCCCCGCCGCGCTGCTTTCCCTGCGGGGCGGGGTGGCGCTCAGTCCGGCGCACTTTGCCGCTCTCAGCGCACCGTCTGTCCGCCTCTACCTCGACACGACATGGGTGTAGAGAAGGAAAAGCTGAACACCAGCATAATTATGGACGAGGACGAGTTCAACCGATCCATAGAGCCCATTCTGATGAAGAAGGGGAAGGTGTATTCGGAGGCACCGGTTCGGGATCCAAACGAGATCAACACGCATCTGAAGGTAAAGTCTGCGCGCGCGCGCGGGGAGAGGGGCTCTACTCTTTAAAAGTGAAAACGTCCGAGGCTCGACGTTTCACTTTGAATTATCACTCATATTATTACTTCACTGTGAGCGTTTTGTTGCTATTGTCGTCATTGTGAGGCTGTTTCATCAGTTCCATAAATACCTGGAAGTCGCTGCCTGCGCGTGCATCCATCATCTCTTAACTATTTCCGGCCTGCAGATCTTTGTTGCTCATTTTTCAAGGCTAATCGCTTTGCGCTTTGGCTTTTGTCAGAAAAACCAAAGTGTATGCGGGACTCCACTAAAGTAATTCAGGTTTATACAAAATTGCATTATTATTATTATTATTATTATAAACATTATATTTTACACAGAAAGATGTCTGTTTACTGTACAATATTTGCAGTCAGTATTGGTCCAGCCTGTGAGCCTTTTTAGGAATGAAGGAAATCCAGTCAAATCCACTGATAAACCATCTATGGAAGTGTGGGCAGGTGCCAAGTGGAATTCAGCATCTCTGTAAAATCTGATGGAACAGGAACACATGATGTTCTCTAACATTTCCTAGCAGATGGCTGCTACTTTGAACCTTTTTCTTTCCATTAAACTTTCCATTTAACATCAAAACAGAAAAGTCAACTTCTTTTTCAATTACTTGAATGCATTACACCGTTTTTAGAAGGAGAATCAATAGATAACCATTAAGTCAGTGATGTTCTACGTGATTTACATACATTTTTTGTGGCTCTTATTAAATATTCTAGTATTCAGTAAAACCTAATTTTGAACTTTAATTAGCTATGATGAGCAATAATTATCATAATTAACAGAGGTTAACTTTATTTAATTCAAATTCAGTTCAATTCAAAAATACTTTATTAATTCCACATTTAGTGAAAGAATATATTTGCCTCTGGTCACTTATCCTTGCAGGGTCCATTGCTGGTGCATGTCTTTGGAGGTCGTTGCGCAGTGTAAAGTCTCCATTTCTGAAAGAATACTGAAATAATTTCCTAGAATAAATAGATTTTTTCCCGTTATTGGTTTTGCTTTTTCATTGATTCTTTCCAGTTTCTTCCCACAGTACAAAACCGTCACTGTGAGGTTGACTGGTCTCTGTAAATTGTTTGTTTGTCCTGTCTACCTTTATGTTACCGTGTGTTGGACTGCCCAGGGTGTAACATACACTACATGTGGTGATCACTCAGTAGCTGTGTTTTCATTAACAAATTGAAATCACAAAAATTAATTTGACTAATGGAATCACGTACATTCTGAAAAAAGAAAACTAATTTATATTCCATTTTAAATTATTTGACACACCAACAATATTTAGACATGTATAGTAATGTATGTTGGAGGCCCAGCTGGTGTTTTTAGTGCTCTAAACAGGTGTTTAGTTTGCTTATGACTTGGGCCGGGTCTGACCGTCGTGTCTCAACAGGTGGGTTTCGAGGACGTGATCGGTGAGCCGAGCTCCGCCCACAGCTTTGACAGGGTTTGGATTGGGAGCCACGCCACCTTCGAGCTGGTGAAGTTCTTCTTCTACCGCCTGCTGACCACCCTGCTGGCCGTTCCCATGGCCTTCACACTGGGGCTAGTCTTTGGAGTGCTCAGCTGTGTCCACATCTGGTGAGGACATGTCCCCCCGTCCTCAGGCTCCGCTCCTTCTCCAGGTCTCACATCAGAGACAGAAAACAAAGATTAAAACCCCAACAACATCTTGGTGTCTCCACCCTAAAGACGTAAAGCTGCAATACATTTATTGGGTTTTATATTATACATTATTCTAGACACAGTGCATCACTGTTTATTTGTCTAATTATGTATTAGTTATGTAATGTGTGATATGTCATAAGCAGTACGTTGGGCCAGCTGCTCCCAGGTTCATAACCCATCAACTTCACGCATGAAGACTTAATGGAAAATGATTTTAAATACACATATAAGCGCTGCCTGGAAACTTTAGAGGAATGTTGAGCTCCACTGGTAGCTAAAAAAAATAAAAATAAAGTCCTGTTTGCTCCAGCAGACAGACGGGGTTTCAGCAGCAATTAAAGTCCCTTTTCAGACCAGAGTGGAACTTTCTTTATTTGCTCGTGGAGCAGAGCAGAGAAACTTCAGCACGACCTCTCAGCAAGATGTCAGAGGAATTCATCAGAGAGACGTAGAGATGCTGCTCAGTTCATCTGGAAGATCACACAGACGATGAGCTCATGCTAACAGAGCCGAGGTCAGATTAAATAATCCAAACTGAGTTTTAGGAAAGTTTCCATCTAGATCCAGGGAAGATGCTTTAGAAAAGCTGATATGATTTTGTTTTAGTCTGATTTATTTTGACTGAACTTGTGATGTGAAATCTGGATATTACTATTGAATGTATGATAACCACCAACAGGGCTTAGTCCAGAGTCAACCTTATGATTTATAATTTTTGAGTCTTTTAATGAATCCTGTTGGCAGCTTCCAGACGATCTCTCACAGAGAAAACATAGTTTAAAACATGGTGGAAATTTAACTTCTACATTTTAGATTACAGAGATTGAAAGGATAACTTAGGGAAATCCCTGCATGGTAATATGTAATTTTATGGGTTTCTTTTTTTAAATAGCTTACTTTTGACTCAACTTTTAGGGATGGAGAGACCAGGCTGTTAAACGCTAATGAATTATAAACCAATCATTATTTTTTTTATTTTTTTTAGATATAAAATCATAGCTGATCAGCTTCCAGGTTGTTCTTCTCCAGCACTTCTACGACAGAATATGAAAGCCAGATGAAGAGATATTTTTTAAAATTACGACTTAAACATTATGACTTAAATAAATCAGAACATTACTACAATAAAGCTGTGATGCTACTAGAATAAAAACAAAATATTACCAGAAAAAAGTTTCAAAATTACTTGAAAAAAGTTGTGTTAATAACAACTTTCTTGTATTATCGTGACTTTATTGTCGACCAACTTTATTCTTCAAATGCTTTGAGTTTCTTCTTATATTATGCCAACTTTTCTTCTTCTACTGTTATGACTTTTATGCTGTATGACTTTATTCCCATATCAGTGAGAACTTTTCCTCATTTTATTTCGATTTCATTCTTTTTGCCTGTGCAGGCTGGTGATGCCAGTGGTCCAGAGCTTCATGATGCTCCTGCCTTCAGCGCAGAAGATTTGGAGGAGTCTGGTAGACATTTTCGTAGTGCCGCTGTTCCAGAGCCTGGGGAAATGTTTGTCCTCCATTCAGATTGAAACCACAGAGAACTGAAGCAGACAGCTCTCCGTCCACCGTGACGACGAGAGAAGGGAGTCGTTGGGAAATGTTAAAAAGGGGCGAGGGACACGTGAGCTCTTAAAACGTTCAGTATAAGATACAGAAGGAGGTGTGCAAAATAAAAGACAATCATCGGGGAAAAGAAGTTTAGAGTATGACCAGAAAACCTCATCTTGCTTTAGCCGATGGTTCCGTAGCGTTTACTTAATTGTTCTGTTTGTTGTTTCCTCTGAAGTGGCTTTGGGTGAAGTATTGATGACTAGCTAGTAAAGGTATATTTCATGTTTTAATGAAGAGTGTCTCAAAAAGTTGCTATAATCATGTGACTTTGTCAGTGGCCTCAGACAGGAAGCTGCGTGCTTTAGGCTTTAGGATGGCGCTAAATTTGAGTCTTATTTTGAAGTGAGAAAGGAAGTTGTTTCGGAGTTGTTTCTTTGGTTGTGTTGTTGGATTGACTGTTAAAGACTGCTTGTTGGACTAACAACATTTTGTTGCAATTGCAGTAGAAAAAAAAAGTTTCCACCATCTTTGAATTGCGTGGCAGCCTTTGATGTTTGTAAAGTTAACCTTCAGCCATTTGCATCAAATTTGGAGCTTTCAGAGCTGAAGGGCTATTTCTGAGTTTCTTTGTGAGTCCAGACTGCATTTGGTCAAATATTTACTCTGACAGTAAACAGGTGGACAAGCTAAATGCTAGCTGCTACTTATGCTAAAGTTAGCTTTTTTACCGAGCCTCAGCTGTGTCATCTCTAGTTCAGATCTAAAATACTCAGAAAAATCAAAACAAAACCTAATTCAACACTAAGCAGATTTATTTTTACAATACCAGGTTAAAGCACAAAAATACTATTTTTATGATCTTTTTGGTGAGATGTAGTTGTCAAATTTGGACCGAGATGTTTTACTCTTATTGGAAATAATTTAAAAATTCTCTTACTTATTCTTACATTCATAAGAACCCGAGTCTTATCAATTGGACTTAGAGTTACACTCCCGGTAGTTGATCAAGTTTTCTTTGGATTCAGCCGACAGCTAATCTTTTCTTGCTAATGCTCAGGTGAATTTTAATGAAGCATTTAAGAAAAAAAATCACCCTGACTGCTGTAGTCATCTGACAATATTAAGAAATGAATTACAATTATGTGAGATTCTCCGGGACCAGATGACAGTCTTACCTGCTAACTGTAGATGACATTGACTGTTTTGGAATGCTTCTGAAAACTCAATATTCTAAAAATATATTGACTGAGGTTCAGACAGGTCAGATGTATCTTGAGTAATCAGAAACACATAGACAGTTTGTGTTTTTTATGAGTAATAATCATTCATGTTTGATATGACATGAACTTTTTGAGCACCACCGAATGCTGTTGTGTTTGAAATTGTGACCAAAAATCATTCTTGTCATTCCATTTCTGTTCAGACTAACTTCCTGATATGTTAGTAGATGTAATTTTTCTGCTCTATAGAAATATATAAGTTGTATATATTGCAAAATATTCAACTATAAGCTAGATGTAGTGAGCTGACAGAGAGAATACATTATATTGCAGAAGTTTATCCAACTATTCAAAGCTAAAATGCAGCATTTGCACATTTGCAGGCATTTACTATCATATCTACTGTGTTGAATTTAGATGACATTGACCATAATGCTGGGCATCTATTTTATTATTTAAAAATGCCAGAAGATGCTGGAGCTCCTCTGAGAACAACAGGAGCTCATGCTGTATTTCTGATCGACACACGTCTTCAGAAGTGAACCTCCGTGAGATTCAGGCGTTTTCTGTCTGTGACTGTTTGCTGTGAGGCAGAGACTCTGGCTCAGGCCAAACAAACTGCAGCTGCATGAAAGGCATCCAGGAATGATTTCATTTGTTTTAGTGTTTGCAACCGTTTGGGGAAATTGAAGTTGTAAAAATGCTCCTTCTGTTTTTGCTGTTGATGGTCTGAAAAGAACTAGTGACACAATAACAGAACTGGAAGACTTTAATCTCAAATTTCTGAGAAAAAAGCTCATATTGCCTCAGGCACTTTCCTCAACAAAAGTCAGAATTCTGAGATCAAAGTCAGAATTAATTTTTTGTTCTTCCAGTGGCCCTCTTCCATAGGAAAACCATCACATCCGAGTGCAAAAACTTTTTATTGAAAAGCGAGAGGGTTTTTTTTTTCTTTTTGAAATTGATGTGTTTCCATTTTCCAAATTTATTTTCGTATTTTCAATTTTATGGGTGATGAAAATGCAGTTATTGATATTCCTCTGAATTAATACAAAACTTTGCTTTGACATTCTTTTTACAACACGTCAAAATACAGTTTGAAATTTTGAAGTTTGAGTCAAGAGAAAGCTAAAAACAACTAAATAGCTCAACGTTGCTAACGTGTTTCTACATGGATGAACTCCAGCTGATCTCTACAGTCTATTAGAACAAATCTGGACTGCAGATCATTTAGAAAAGGTGACAGAGATTCCCTCTGTTTGCCAAAGTATCAGTGATATAAAAATCGGATTAAATACAACACAGCAGTTCAGACTGAGGACACTTTGAATACTGTCTGGTTTGTAAACGATTCAGTACCACATATGAAGGAGGCTCAGATGTCATTTTTGGGGTCTCTTTGGGATCAGAACTGGTCATATAAATTTCCAGATAAGGTTCTATCTGGGCAGACAGGTGAAGGTTTATTTTTTTTCTTTTCCACAGCCACATTACAGAGCAGCTATGCACGTAGATATGAAAATAACAAATCCAACTCAGTTCTCAGATTATTTGTTTGCTTTCTGACTTGATTTACTCTTATGATGGGAACTGAAGGACACCATGTGTAAGTTATCTAAAATAAAGATTTGGTTTCCCCTTGAGGAAACAGTTCTGTGTGTGGTTTGTTGTTATTTGGTTGCAGGAGATGAGCCTGGTTGAGTTATGCGCATCGGTGCCAGAAAGTTCTCATAAATCACCGTCGCTCATATTGCCTCAGACACTTTCCTCTACAAATTTGAACTGTGTGTTAATGAAACATCACCTGAGGCTCCACTGTCAGACCTGCAGGTCTGCGCAGCGTTTGTAGCTCAATTTGGGTTGCTATGGGAACCTGTTGTCAGCTGAAGGAGTTTTTGATAAACAGCACTCCTGGTATAAAAAAAATGTCTGCCGTTACGCTCCTTGTTATGCTATTTAATCCAGATCAGATCAAAGTTAGCGCTGTAACAAATACAGTAGTGTAAAGTACGCTGTGTGCCGTCTGCAGACCGATGGCTCACATCAGGTCAGAGCTGCATACCAACATTAACTGTGACCATCTTCAGTTTTGGAAATGAAAATCGGGTGAAGCACAGCTGAGAGAGAAACCTGCTCACCCTGCAGCTTTTATTTTACTCCTCTGGAGCTGAAAAAACCTCCAAAAGGCTCAGCTTTTATTTTAAAAATTCCTTTGCTCTCTTTAGGATTATTTAAGGAAGTTCAAAAGGTGCTTAATGTATTTAGTGATTTCCAGTACAGCTCTGGAAAAAATGAAGAGACCACTGCAAGATTATCAGTTTCTCTGATTTTACTTTTTCTAGGTTTGTGTTTGAGTAAAATGAACATTGTTGTTTAATTCTGAAATTCCAAGAAAAACTTTAGTATTTATTTGCAGAAAATGAGAAATTGTCAAAATAATGAAAAAATGCAGAGCTTTCAGACCTCAAATAATCCAAAGAAAACAAGTTCATATTCATTTAGAAACAACAATACTAATGTTTTAACTCAGGAAGAATTCAGAAATCAGGAGGTTTTCAATGAGGTTCAGTGCAGTGAAAAAAAATAAATCCTGCTCCTTTTGGAAAGGAGGTGCATACGTACTGTGAGCACTTAGTGCCTAAAGCTAAAATACGATCAATAAGATAACCAATAACATAATCACTATGATGTCATCAGTTTGTGTTCCAACAGGATTTCAACATTTTGTGGTTTCATGAATATTCATAACCACTATGATGTTTCATATATGTATTTATGATCCTGTAAGCTGTGGCTATAACCACTGAACAGCATTAAACTCTCACTGGCCACTTTATTAGGTACACCTCTTCAATTGCTCAACAGGTTAACCAAACACAAGGCTTGATTTATGCAGCCAACTAGATGAGGAGGAGAAAACATAATTTCCTGTCAGACGCCACGGCAACTGTCTGTAACACACCTGTTGCACTCATTACTCTGTCACTGACAGTTTCTGGTTTCTTCTTGCAAATCAAATCATTTGCATATCCATATTTGGTTTGCATGTGAATATAATCAGACTCCAGTCAGATCGTCCACTCTTCAAATACCTGCTACTGTCATTCAGGAGATTCTTGCAGACGTTCCAGCAGCTCCGTGTTGCTTGCATCATATTTGAAGTTGACTATAATTTAAAGTTGTCAAGACTACTTGTGAAAACTCTCCTCGTTGGTCTGACACCCCCCCTTCCTGTCTGTTCCTGGATTGTGTTTTGTTTTTGTTTTTTTTCTCCGGTTTGATTGTTCAGGATTCCTCAAAGTTTTTTGTCTACTGCAGCAACATAACTAAATGTTTCTGACCTTTGCTTGAGGTCAGTGAGAACACACTGACCACACACACTGTAAAACACAATAAGTGGATTTCATTAATATTCAAGATTCATGCAAACTCGTTGCCTCAAAAAGAAAAAAATCAAGTTTTCAAAACTTAAAAATGTTAATATGTGCAAACTGTATATCTTACGTTTATTCTGCTTAGATGATTTTGAGTAAGCTATAATGACACATTAGAACACACAACTATACTGTAAAACCTCATAATTTCTGCTTACTTGAAAAAAAATATATGCAAACATGTTGTCTCAAAATTTTTAGCTTAAGATAATGTCTGTAACTTCAGTGAACCTAATAAATGGAGCATGTTGTAATGTCTTAAACACCCAAAGCCTAACTACTGGCATAAAAATAAAACTGCATCCCTCAAACATTTCCTGCTTTTTATTTGTTTTCAAACTTTGACAGAAAACGTAGAAAGCAGTTTTCAGTAAAACAAATAAAGTTATATGTCAAGCTGCATCCTAATTCAGAGTGAGGTGGTCATGAAAGTGAACATATAACTGACTGTTGGTGAAGCTCCATGAATGCAAATCTAAATACTAATAAACATCTAATAAAAGCTTCACTGCTTATGAAATTCTTCATGAACTGGCTTTAGAGTCTACCTTTTCACCTTAAACATCTTAAAACTATATTTTGTGACAAATAAAAAAGCTGTTTTATTACTTGCTGTTGGTGGTGGCACAATGCATTATGGGATATGTTTTTGGCCAATCAAATATTTCACTTTTCTGCATTAGTTTAACATAAATAGATGAACTTATCAAGCATTTTTTTTATCCAAAGGTTCACACCATTTGTTTAAGATCAGTACAAACAACAAGTTGATGAGAATTAAGTTGTGTTGACTTGAAACCTTTCATTAAACACAACATTTTGTTTTACAGTGCAGATCTCAAAGCCATGAAGGATCCTCTAATCTAAGAGCTTTGTTATCTCACAGCTTCTGACCCTAATCCAGAAGCTCTCAGCTGTTTCATAGCCGGTTTTGTTGCTGCTCTGAGTGACATTTATGCGTTCTGTCAGAAACTAAAACTGCTGCCACTGAAACTTCCCACAGATTATCAGCTCTAAACTCTCTGGTGCTGCGGGGGACAGACGCCTGGGGACAATTCACACACGCTGCACTTCATAATGTTTTTGAACCTCAGCATGCAGAGTTCACCTGCAACACAGTCAACACCTGACACCAAGCAAGCAGCTGAATTCCTCAGAGTAAGGTAGAGTATCTTTATGGGAAATAACCTTGTTTGGAAGTTATTTTTGATCTGTTCTGAGCCACACCCACCGAAGAGGGAATAGAATGTAGGTGGAAATGTTTCTCTGTGTGCTGCCAAAAGGGGCAAAAGCACAAAAGAAACAGAGGAATAAATCAGAAATTAACTGGAATTTTCTTTTTATGCTGCGCTCAGTAGTAAAATCAGATGCTAAAAGAAATGCCAATTAGTGCAATGACTGGTTACACTTTTAAAAATCCACATTAACACAGTGATGTAATAAAGTAACATCATATCGGTGTGCATGATGTTACTGTAGCTGTTTCTGGACACAGAAATCTTGAAATGTTTGAATTTGAGGCGAGTTGCCATCTCTCTACTGCTTTCACATGCATGTCACATGAATGGAATCCCTTTATTAATCAACAGACTTTTATATTATTTTGTTTAATGCTTTTCAGACATAAGTGTTTCAGCTCTTCAGAGGAAAGATTTCTGTTTATCTAGATTTTAGAGGGTTCTTCCAGTAGTGCATCTGTGAGGTCACACACTGTTGCTGGACGAGAAGGTCAGGCTTTCAGCCTCGGCTCTAATTCATCCCAATGTGAGAGGAAGACTTTGTGTAGGCCAGTCAGGGATTTCTACACTAAAAAATAAAAAAAAAATGTCCATGTCTCCATGGTTATTTGTGTGTTCACTAGTAAACAGTCACGATGGGTAAGACTGCAATCAATGAATTGCACAATCAATTGAAATAAACTCAATAATTTCCATTGTGATGAATAACATCTTCTGGAAAACAATCTGTTTTATATTGTGTATAATTTTTGTTTCCGTTTTCTTTTTGTGTTATTATTATTATTATTATTATTATTATTATTATTATTATTATTATTGTTGTTGTTGTTGTTGTTGTTGTTGTTGTTGTTTTTGTTTTTGGTTGTTTTATTTTGAATATTAAAAATATCTTCCAGTTCCACTGTAACATGTCCATCAAAACCTTTTTATTCTACTATCAATATATTTCTTAAAAATCATCTTAAACAATATCATCAAGTTACAATAGTTTTTTTTTGTCTTTGAAGTTACATGTATTGGATGGAATATCCATTTACTCAGATAAGAGTAGCAAGAGTTCACAATAATAATGTCACTCAAGTGAAAGTACAAAAGTATAATACATTGAAAATACATTTTTTAAAAAGTTGCTCAAATAAACACAACTAAGTAAAATATAGCTGGTTTCTACATACTGGTCAATCTTTTAGCAAAATAATTCATGAATTCCTCCTTTCATTTCATATCTAATGTGCAGAAGAAGATGCACCTTTGGAGCAGCCGAGCTGTCAGTCACTGCAGCTTCAGCATCAGGATGCTGTTCATCCTGACTGCTTCCACAAACACGCTGTAGAGTTTTCAGTCAGTACTGTCTGTCTTATGTACATTTTGAGTTGATTTCACCAACAATAAAACACTGAAAACATTCCTTTCAGGCCTTTCAACAATTATTCAGTGTTCTGACTCACATAAACCAGCCAAACAGTTTTCTGAAGGATCTGAAAACATTCACCATGTTTCACACAGACTATCAGCAGTATGTCTTCTGGTTGGAGCCAGCTGCTGGGATACTGGAAGGTGCTGATAAGAATGTGACCGGACCAGAGCAGCATTCTGTCGGTCTGTGAACAGCAGCAGAGCCGTTCAGGGGACAGACATGTAAATATATCCACTGGAAGACACAATGCTGCTAAGCTACATGGCGTCACTTTCCTAATATTTTATGTATATGTGTATATA
>NW_006800197.1:82016-110407 GCF_000485575.1 Poecilia formosa | reverse complement strand
TGATTGATTGATTGATTGATTGATTGATTTTACTCTTTTTTATCGGTCTCCACTGCAACACAACTTGCTATATTCCCAGCAAACGTCCAAATTTCTCCTAACAATCAAGTGATTAAACTTTATATTCTGCCCTGGTCTCTTATTAATCGCCTGTGTTCGCAGCAGAGCGGGCTGCCTACAGGCCGACAGGTGACTGTGCCATGGGGAAGCTTCGCTCCGACCCAGAGAGGGAGAAAAAAAAAACCGCTCAGGGTTTCCTCGGCGCCCTGGCATTACGTTTCAGTCCTAGTCGAAGCTGAGGGCAGGAGAGAGGAACCCCCGGTCCGGTTTGCCTCCACGCCTCCCACTCCACTTCCTATATTGTCACGTTCTGTTTGAGCACGAGGATCTGTTCGGAGCAGAATGACAGGAGAGCTGCGGGACGACGAGACGGAGGAGGTACAGTATGACTCCGATCCACTCACGCCTAGCGTTACCATTATTATTATTATCCTCATTTGTTTGCACTTGACCTCTGTCTTTTCTCATTTGGATGAGGCTCATTTGCGTCTGCGAGATACAATTCAATTTTCACTCCTCCGGTGATTTTCCCGTGTGCCACATTCACCTGAACGCGTCTCCGCTTTCGCAGAGGGAATGTAAAAGCGCCACTGTGCCTGCGTTAGAGCGCTGACGGGAATTTCTCTGCTCGTCAACAGACTGACGGACCGCAGTTTTACGCAAATCCTCAAAATGGACATTTGGAGTTGAACTGCAGGAGAGGAAGCCTACAAATGTTTTTTTTTTTTTTTTTTTTTTTTTAAGTTTAAAAATTCGTCCACTAATTTGATTTACATTTAAAAAAAGAAGAAATATTAAAGCTATTTCAATTGTTTATTGGTTCAATTTAGACTGACAAGTTTACCATCGGAAATCAGGGAGGGGTTTGACGCGCAGCTTTTGAGCAAATTAAAACGGAAACGAGCCTTATGTCAAAATCATTTATACGATCAGCTCAGCTGACGAGAGGAATGGATGTCAGAACATGGCACGTTGGAGAAGAAGCAGCGGTTTATGTCAAAACAGTTCAAATATGCCCTTTTACGCACTTTAAGAAAAATGTTTCCATGCCGACGGTTACAGCTATGGATGGCCAAAAGTGCCACAATTTAAAAAATAAACGCATTCCCAACAAAAGCTCGTCTGCAGCTAGTTAAGTGCTTATCACTACAACTACTACTTCAGCTACTCATAATAATATTAGTAGTAATCATTTGTGGAAAATATTTCTTCAAATTTAAGATTATTGCCAGTAAATAAAAACCAATAAATAATCATAAATAATAAATAATCTAATAAATACTTTTTTGTTGACAATGATTCATATTGGAAAGTAAGCCTTACTTAAATAATTAAACATATGGTTACATATGCCATTTTTAAATACTAATACTAATGATAAAAACATTATTCATACAATAAAGTAATTATTACACTTTTTACATTTTTTACTGCCTCATGTTAGATTGGCTATGACTGGCATAGTTACATATGATTGCTTTGAATTTACTTGCAGTGCAGCTTAACCAATCAGATGTTATTGTCTCATTTACAAATGTGACAGTGTAGGTCTGAAAATATAAAATCAAGCTTTGTTAGTTCAGAATATCTTTGATATGCAATGAATTCAAACTTTTAAAAAAACTTAGAGAACTTTTATTTTCTGGTGGAATTGTACTATGGCAACAACAACCCAAAAAAAAGATGATTTCACGGCACTTGTGGGATTCCATACAGGTCAGGATATTGTGTTATTGCTATCTGGGTGGTGAGGACCCCTTGCGGCTGAACGCAGGGGTGTGGTGCCTGACTGTGTGCTCATTCTAAACCCATCCCTGTTTGTGGGGCAGGCTGGTAACTCAGCTCCAGCTCCTCTGCCTTCACAGTGCGCTGCGCACCGTTCCCGCACCTCACCGACGCTCCTCTCCTCTCCTCTCTTCTTACTCTTCTTTTTCTCTTTTTTTTCCTCCCCGTCCTCCTCTCCTACACCTCTGCCGTGATCCTCACAGGAGTATCTGCATTCGTTCATCCGGAAACAAGGGAACATTTACAAACCGAACAACAAGGACATGGAAAACGAGAGTCTGAACGAGAAGGCGATGGAGGACGTCCACACCAAGGAGATCGACCTGGTTAACAGGGATCCGAAGCGCATCAACGACGACGTGGTCAAGGTGAGTTAGAGCTGGGTGGCTTTTTATTTTTATTTTTTATTTTTTTTTGGAAACTTTTCTACGTGACGTCGCTGCAGATCCGCTCTGGCATGCAGAGACGCTCCAGGTGTCAGCTGGATACCTGTCATGTTTTAGTGAATCCGCAGACACAGTGTGCCGCGCGCCCCAGAGGCTGCGCGCTGGCCGCTCCAGCGGTCTTGCCCCTATTAGGAAGCAGCGCTGGGGTCGTAGTTAGAAACTCATTAAGGTGAACCGATGCTCGCTTCCAGAGCCAGACAGTCCCGACTCCTGCATGCGCTCCACCAGGAGAGGAAACATTACGGATTTCCTGTTGTTTCCCACAATTTGCTGCTGTTGCGCCTTTACGCCTTTTCTATTTAGTGGGGGAACGGAATTCTTTCCATAAGAGGAGCAGCCTTGAAACAGCCGCACAAACACCGGGAGTTTATTTGGTTTAAAGAGGAGCGGCGCGCTGGGAACCACCTGACGCGCCTGTGAGTGAGCCCCCTCTCCCTCCTCTCCCCCTCCCCGCTCCTCGCCCCGGTGCTGGGTGCAGCGTTTTACATCACAGTGAGGTCAGGGAGCTCTCCACGTGGAACAGCTGAGGTCGGGTCTTTGAAATGCTTGAACTGCACCTTGATAAAACAGGGAAACACCCAAATAGCTGGTTGGTGTGTGTGCGTGTGAGTGTGTGTGCGTGGGTGTGTGTTGGGGAGGGATCCCTCGTCACTCCTACACAGGGGCGCCTCCACAAAGTTTCTGGAAAGGCTGTCCAGTGATGAGGTGGCACACAGTTCCTTGAGGATTATTTAGTTGCTATGGCGACGCTGGGGCTGGGCGATATGGACTTAGAATTTTATTGTGATATTTTGTGGTAATATGGTGATAATAATAAAGATCAAGGTTGGGGGAAAAAACCCTATTTATTAAAAGGTTTGCGACTGTATGACACCGACAGCGTGACTCACAAACACAAATACTCTTGTTGAAGAAAAACATTTGAAATAGTCTCCTTCAAGACATAAAAAGCTAAATTTGTATCATTTGTATCACTGAACTGCACACACAGTAACTGGATTTAATCATATTTCTGAGTGAACTGATATTTAAAAATGCTCTCTTGAGGCAAACAGCAGAGAAAATAGAAAAAAACCTTATTTCCGGTCGCCGCCAGTCTTGTTTTTTATTTGTCATTAATAACTGACATTTATCATGATAGCGATAAATCAAAATTCTTATCACGATAAGAAAGTTCACAATAAATGATAAATGTCCACCTGTAGACAACGCCTAAAACAAATTGAAAATCTAAATGTGCTGTTTTAATATCTCAGTTTACCTTAATTGTGATTAATGCCTGCATTCTATCAACGTTTATATGGTGAGATTTATGATTTTGTTTTTTGTTGTTTTTTTTAATATATGTGCAAGTCGCCATCAGAAACGCCATAAAATAACTTTAAAAGGAAGTTAAATCCCCAACCTCCTCCTGGGCACTGCTGGTCAGCTGGCTGAAAGCAGGCAACAGAAAAGGTTCCCCTGCTTAAAACTGGATATGTTGGTTTAGTTGGAAATATTTACACTGCAAAAGCACCAAACCATACCAAGTATCTCTAGATTCTAGTGCAAATATGTAAGTATACTTGGAATAAGACAAAACTAACTTTTCAGCAAGATATAGGAGCTCATTATAAGTCAGTAATTCTTTAATATTGATGAAAAGTTCCACTGGCAGATTATTACATTTATAATAAGACATTTTTCCCATCAGTAAAATAATCTGCCAGTGGAATTAGTAATTTTTAAAATGAACATTAAGGAATTATTGATTTAAAACAAGCACTTATATCTTACTGAAAAGTTACTTCTAAGTTTGTTTTGTCTTATTCCAAGCATAATAAAATTTCATTGAAAACAAGATGAATATACTTGCTAATATTTGGTGTTTTTCCAGTGTTCAAGTTGGAAAATACACTAACTGTCAAACAAATATGTCGTAAATACCATTATTATCAATATTATCATAGAGATGTGATGTTGTTTACCAGTACAGGGTATAATTGTTATCTTTTTTTGTAAAAGCAACATCATAATTATGAAAAAGTGAAATTGTGGCATCTTTAATCAAAGTTATGTAAAGAGTTAACAGCCATAAATAAATATGAAACAGTTTCTGGATCGGCTCTGCCTGCATGCTGGCACCTGAGCCACACCAGCTCATCTCTGCTGGCTTTTTCTTTTTTCTTTGTTGGCAGGGTTCTATCATCTTTTACATAATCGCTCCCGGCTGGTAACAGACAGCCTCATGAGATTCTCTGCTCTTGCAAAAGCCATATATATATATAATAAAAAACCCATCTTGACAGAGAAGCTTTTATTAAACTGATAAGCTGAAAGAAAATGTTTCCAATTGATCAGTGTTCGGCTTTTATGTTCAAAGGTTTCCACTGTGTGGCCTCATCACATGTCAAAATCTGTTTTTTTATTTAGTTTTTTTTTATATGAGATGTCGTAAATTTCAGTTTGCTGGCGACATTTCTCCCATGTGACTCACGGACATGAAATGTGCTTTTTTGAAAAAGTCCCGTTTGGCCTTTATGAGAACGGAAACAGTAGCTTTCTGTACGGCATTGCTTATAAAACCAAAAAGAAAAAAAAATGCAGTTCTTTTCCTCCTTCTCTCCTCTTCTTTCTTCTCTTCTTCCAGCACTCCCTCCTTCCGCCCTGCCCTCCCCTCTCTTCCCTCTCAGCTCCCCTCCATTGTGACAGTGAGTCAGACTCTCCCTCCAGTCTGGAAATAGAAAGCAGCTTTATGATTGCACACACACACACACACACACACACACACACACACACACACACACACACTGCCCCAATCGTTTCAGCAAGTCAGCTTGTGATTTGAATGCATCTGCTGTAAAAAAAAAAAAGACAAAATCCAAGTCATACAGAAATTGTTGGAAAAGAAGTTGAGTCGTTCCTGGGTTTTAAACAGCTGCTCTGAAGTGCTGTGAGGTCATGAAGCGGCGCTAGGATACGTTTGGAGGAAAACACAGAACCAGGGAATCCCTTCCATTATACCACACACACGCACGCACACACACATACAGAGAGAGAGACCAAGAGAGAGAGATGATCTGAGCAGCACACCTTGCAGCATTCTGATTTCTGAAAATCACACATTGTTCTCTGGCGGGCACGGCAGCAGCTTGCCTCAATCACCTGGCCACATCAAACAGCTTAGCCTCATATGCACTTTAAAACAGAGAACCCCCCCGGCCCACCCCTCTCCTCTTTCTTTTCCTCTAGAGAAGCTGTGGGTCTTTTTATAGCAAGCAGGAGGGGCTTAGGATCTGTGGAGTGGAGCGCATCCACTGGAGAAAACTTTTTAAGAGGGAGCTGTGAGACGCTGGAGCTTCAGAGACTCAGAGGTCGAACTGAAATGAGTCAGAAGGTTATTTATGCTGCTCTGTTAAACTTCTCTGTTTCGCTTTCGAAGGCATCTGGGTGTTTAGTCAGGATGAAAAGGTGAAAGTTTAAAAAAGTTTTATGGATCTCTGCTCAGCTCACGATGCATTGTGACAGCAGCCAGTTTGGAAAACTGCGCTTCAGATTTAAAGTCGAACAGAACGGGAACGTGACTCTTTCGAATCCAACATGGCTGCCGTCTTCTAACGCGGTGATGGAGGTCGAGACGAGGATTTCAGTTAGATTTGTTAGAAGTTTGAAACATAGTGTTTGAACTTTTCCACATTTTGTCACCTTAGCAGCAGTTCAGCTTTCATGGTGATAAACCAACACAAAGCTATCAATCAGTCAATAAATCAGTCAATCAATCAGTTAATCAAAATGATACACAATTTTCCAAATCTGAAAAGTGTGGCATGCATTGGTATTCAGTCCCCTTGACCCTGTTAACTTTAACCGTAACAGTAACTAAGCCCCAAATCAAAATTTTTTGCTGATAAACTGTCTGAACAAGTTCTTTAGGATTCTATTATTATGTTTCTGAGAGAATTTTGATATTTTTATGTAAATTTGTTTTGTTCTGCAATATTTTGCCTCAAACCATCTCAGTGCTGACCTCCTTCAGCTGAGCGGTTCTTAGGCAGTTGAATTTGGTTGCAGAGATACGGCTTGGTGTATCGCTGCAACCAACTCTGACTCCTAAGTTGCCATGGCAACAGGCGAGTGTTGGTCAATAGTGTTACCCAACTTTGCAAATGTGTGATTTATCTGCGATGTGGACACAGAATGGAAGGGGACTCCTCTGCTCTCACTTGGCTCCGCCCACTTTGGGGGCATTTTTCAAAATTTGTCAGGGGGCGGGGTTATGCTTCCCACACTCGGGTTAGATCCACTGTAAATAAAATCCAACCAATTGCCTTTAGAAGCAACCTAATCACAAAGTAGAATCGACCTGTGCAGATCCCCGCAGCATGATGCTTCCATCCTCATGTTCCACCATGAGGATGATGCATTCAGGGTGATGTGCAGTGTTGGTTTTCTGCCAGTGAAATGTTTGCACATAGCTGGATTTTCTTACACACGTTTGCTGTCTCCCTTTATAGCTTCTGATGAATTCCTGTTGTGTTCCCTGGTGTTGATGATGCTGTTTATTGGCTAAAGTAAATGGATTTGTACCGAGATTAAACTAGACATGGGTGAATACTAGACAATGCTGCATATTTTACTATCGATCCGATACCAGATAAATATAGTGCCAGTATCGCCGCTATGATACAAATACCAATATGTTGTTGTTGTTTTTCCTTTGAACTGTTTTATTCGAATCTAGAGCCAAATTTGAAAATCTGAAACCAAAGAATCAATCTGATACTAATACTGATACTGACTTGATATCGATATTATCTATATTTTGGATCAATCCGCCCACCTTAGTGGATGCACATTGATACCAGACCAGTCAGTGTAAAACCTGCTTCTGGAAGCATTATACTGTGGAGGTCTAGTTACACAACCCGTAAGAAAACTTTGTTCAAAATTTTATTTAGGGGTATGAGAGTGAAAAGGCTAGAATACAAATGCAAACCGCATGCCTAAATTAAATTCAGTTAAAACCAGAAATCGTTTTCCTTTCATTCCGCAGTTCTATAAAATGAGCTGTCTGTTGCATTATCACATAAAATCTGAATAAAATACACTGGAGGAACATGAGAAAATGTGTAAAATGTCTGGATGTATGAAAATGTTTGCAAGGCGTGGCTGATTCTACATGCACACCTCAACAAGCCCTGGGAATATGTTTTGAACATTAAAAAGCATGGACACATTAGTTCTAAACCAGCTAAGTTTGCAAAATTATGTGAAAAAACTCAGCCAAAATAGTTCATCTCCATAGGCGGTGGTTCTAATTGGTGCCTCTTAACAAATATTTATTTCTCCCTGGCGACTGAGGCCTTGTCCCCAGTGGAGGGTCTGTCAGTGCAGCACCCTGTGGCCGTCTCCTCCAGGACACACTTTGTCCACTCAAGCCTGGCCAGCTGCCTCTACATAGAGCTCTGCTAAGCACTTGGCTCTGTTTACTCAATAATACAGTTACTCTGCCCACAGGTCACATGCTGACCATCAGACTCCGTTGTTTCATATCAAACCTCCCACTGGACCGCAGCTCTTCCACAGCCACCAGCTCCTTTTGAAGAATCTCTTTAATCCTTTGTCTCTGAAATTTTCCCCACATCTGGAACGAACCCACTGAAGACGTCATGCTGCTTTAAGCTGGAGGTGAAACGTGTTTCCTCTCCACATTTCACTAAACAATAAATACTCTAGTATTGGGCTGCTAATGATCATTTTAGTAATAAATTATTTTATCCATTAGTTGATCAATTGGAGGGGAAGATTGCACATTTTGCTGATTTTTCATTTAACCACTTATTGCTTTTTTTCATACAATATTAGAAATACATTAAAAATGCAAATAAGTAAATTCAGTCTATTTTTTTTATAAATATTTTTTTTTTCCTAAAATGCAATAACAGCATTGCTTTAGTGGTCATTTGTTAGGAAAAGATGCATCTGCAGCTAAACAGTACTGCTAACATCAGCATATGAAAAGTTCAGGCCTTTCTGCATCAATAATCAATACAGAGGAGGGCTGATCTGCTGATTATTGTTGTTATTAATAATTGGACAGCAAAAGGTGCTTAATGGATTTTATTACAGATTTTGAACCAGGTGAAGATAAAACATTTTTACAAAGAAGGTTTTTCATCTTAGATGCAAGATGTGTATAATTTTTGTACAGTTTTGTCCCAATTACTGCTGTACTCCTGTTAACGATTAATCGATTACTAAATTAGTTGATGATTATTTCAATAACCAATTCATCCCAATTAATCAGATTAATCGTTTCAGCCCTGCTATGATATATATTCTTTTGTTATCTTGTAAAGACACAAATTTAACTGTTGTACAGCTGATTGACTGACAGACCGACCGATCAACCAACCGACTGACTGACTGACTGATTGACTGACTGTGGATGTGCCATTTTCTCCATGATTCTTTGTAAACAACAACAGCTGATGAAGCGCCTCCACTTAGCAGTCGTGTTTGTGCCTCTCTGCAGAAAGCCTCTCATTTAGTCTCAAACACAGTAGTGGAAACTGGCGCAGAGTCGCTCCACATTGGAAAAATTAAATGGTGGACGGTCTGGCTTTGTGGCCATTTCCGTGTTGCTGCAGCTGAAGCAGCCGCTCAGGGTGAAGGGCTTCACCCTGAGCCAGACGTCCATTTGAGGCACAGAAGCAAATGTTCATGGAAAACCTGCAAGTTTTTTTTTGTTTGTTTTTTTTTCACAGCATGTGGTTGACAAGAGGCAGCCCACATTCTGGAAGTGTTACCAGTCCACTGCAGGGTCAAAAAATGACAAAATACTCCCACTGAAGGGCATTCAGAATCTCCGGTGCAGCTAACAGGCATGTTAAGGAACAGGAGTGATGGTGGAAAAGTCTGGCATGTTCAGAAGAACCTGCACACTCCACACAGAAATAAGTTAGGATGACCAAAATGATTTACATTGGATAAATCCCAGAATTATGATTCCATCTATGATTATGCCACGGATGCCAGAATCAGCTTCAGAGGTTTAGTTGCCTTTACTTTTTCACATATATAAAATAATGTCAGGTTTGTCAGTTTGGTTCAGATAGCTTCTTCTCCCATAATAAATGTAATCCTAATTTAAAAACTGATTTTTGTATTTGCTCAGGTTATCTTTGATTATTTTTGTAACTATCACAATGATTATAAAATGTGCTAAACAAAAACCAAACACAGCAAATCTGTAGACTTTTTTACCGCACTGTTTGAAGCTGAACTGCTTCCATGTTCAGCCACTGACTCTCAGCACAACAGTCACCCTGTGCTCACCTTTTAGGGAAAATCTACANTGAACTGCTTCCATGTTCAGCCACTGACTCTCAGCACAACAGTCACCCTGTGCTCACCTTTTAGGGAAAATCTACAAATCTACAATGGATAATGGAGCTAAAGGATGTCCTAAAAGTTTTTTTGTTGTTGTTGTTGTTGTTGTTGTTTAATTTCCAGCATGATCAATTCCAAAAAGAGGGCAATTTAATGATGACAAGTAGACGCGTGTTTGGTTGAAATTCAGAAAAATAAAAATAAAAAATACAAGCATTATTGAGTTTAAAGTTATCTCAAATAATTGATACCATTCCTAAAAGAGCTTGCATTCTTTGGTTATATAGAGTTTATTTTGTGCCAAAGTAAAACTACAAAAAAAAAAAAAATTGCAGTAAACTATGGTTTCATCAATGTCATCAATGTTCACATACATCTAAAAGACATCAGAAGTCACCAAAACAACTGCTAAGTTTCCACCACACAACATTTTTGCATAATCTGTAGGTATTTACAGTATAATGAGTACATGCAGATTTAAGGTTGTGTTTTAAAGGCTAACTATAAGTTCATATTCCATAGAGCTGTAACATTAACTCAGTCATCTGCTCCCAAACTCCTAAAACATATCCCAATACTAGCAAGCATATAAGATTTAGCATTGTCTAAATCATTTTTACTTTTATGATTGCAGCTGAAGGCTGGCTGGCCACTTTGCTCTTATCCAATGATTTAAAATCATCCGTCTGCACCAGGACATGCCTTTTCTTAACCTCTACAGTCAGGTTGTATAAGCAGGTATCCCAGCTTTAAACAGGTGGATCAGTTAGAAAAATGAAACACTTCACTTTTCTGTCAACATGACACTTGGAGATTATCCTGATGACTTATTGATATTACACCCATTAGCCCTTGGCGTGTCGGCCGCTCTGTTTGACAGAACCCAGTCTCCATGGAGCTGGAAAATAAACATGGAGTCAGAAGCCAGCGAGGAGGAAGAGAGGCAGAGATGGAGGGAGAACAACCGCGGCGACGGTGTCTTTATTTTATTTTATTTTATTTTTTTCTCCTTAAACAGCTCGGGTCAGGTGTGGAGCTCCAGCAGGGGGCCTCCTGTTTTAAGGCCGAGGCAGTCAGCAGAAAGCTGTTCCTCTGCTTCTCATTCATGGCAGGTGATAAAAGGATCGGTGTCACACTGACACAGCTGGAATGTCTCCTTCTCTCTGCTGTTTGTCCAGTCAATTACTGCTCAGGAGTCTTTGGAGACATAACCTGAAGCTGATCTGGAGACAACAGAGCAGATGCCAGAGACTGTGAGTTGTGTTTGCGTGTAGACTTGTGTGTGTGTGTGTGTGTGTGTGTGTGCAGAAACGAGTATTTTGGGTTGGGCAGATGTTGGACTGCATACCAGCCACAGCACAGAGAGATATAAATCTCGTCAGGAATCCCACCCTGCAATTCAGCAGAACTGACACTTTCACAAGAACCGAGGCACCTGATTTATGCTGGAATAATGAGTTCAGTCTATCAAGCCTGTCTGGTGGTTTTATTTGCTCCATATCGCTGCTCTTGTGAAACCTATTACTCAATGGCAGAAGAGGATTGACAAGTGATAACGATTACAGCAGCTGGCTGTGCTGCTTCTAAGGGTTTGAGGATGGGGATGTGAAGGGCCAATTCACACAAATGTATGGAAAGGGCTCAGATTTAAAACCAACATACATTCCTGGTAAATGTTTTGTTTTTTACAGCTTATGTTATAATATAAAAGCTTAAAATTAAAATCCTTATAACGTGACAGATGTCGTGTTCAGTCTGCTTCTGAATTTAATTTTAAAGTTTTCATTTTATATGACCACATATTGTTATTCCAGAAGTAGGGATATTTACATACATTCTTCTCACAGCCTGGTTATCTTGGTTAGATTAATTTCTATTTCTAAATATTACAAATGTAAGGGGGAAAAAATCCTCAACTTCTCATTCCTGTTGTTTGTATGTCGTCTCTTTCCAAAAATCTAATTGGAACTTCAATGAAATGTGTAACAAGTCAAGTTATCAATGAGTCATATCAAAGCACTTATTGTAACTTTAATGTGGCATGACACTGGGACTCTTTATCAGCAGATGTTCAGTCTTGAATGACTTGGATCCATTTGGGGACAGATTTTGATAGCGACATCTAGCTAAAAGTCATTTTAACCCACGTAAATTTACATAAATACTTATTTTCAGTGTCCTTCACTGATAACTCGATAAATTTGTAACTAGTAGATTAGCAAACAACATATTTCTACCATATAAATATGTGTAATTATTTTTCTTTCAATGGGAGTAAAACAATGAGGAACAGATGCAAACATTCTTTGACAAGCTAGTCCTTAAGAAAAGAAACCTGGTCACCAAGCTGGTCACCAAGCTAACAGTTTCTTTCATAGCGCCTTAGCAAGCAGGCTGCTACCTTCTTCTCAGGCTGTAGCAAGACGTGGGGTTGTCTCTCCTGTGGAGTTATTTCTGTTTCAAGATGGAGGAAAGCAGACAAACCAGCTCAATATGTGGAAATTAGCAATTAGCAGGAATGTTAGCACCGCATCACACCCTAATTGAATCGGTTTCACCTTCTCTGAACCAACTGCAGTGCAAACTAACTGCAGTGTAACTTTTTACAAACGTCCTACTTTTTGGACAAGCAGGTTAGATTATTGCATAAAACGTAATTAAGACGCTGATATAATGATCACTTCAATAAGATTGCATGGTTTCCATGGAAACAGTTCATCCAGATTACTATTACTATTACTGTTATTATCAGTAAGATTTTTTCTGCCGTTTGTACTCCAGTAGGTGATTATTCTACTGGGTACACTCTCCCCTCAAAAACAGCTTTTTATTTTTTGTTTCTGTTTGGAGTTTCTGGAATTAGCCTCTCAGAACTTAAACATTCCCACCATGTCATTCATTCCTGCCAGCACAATAGTTTATAGCTATAATTCTTTAAAGGTTTGGTTTGAATGGGTAAAAACATATCATTTTCTACAGGAACAAATGTAACTTTGTGACTAAAACAACAACACTTATTAACATCTATGCTAACTACTAAGAATTGTGCACCAAGTCAGCTTTTTTCTGCGATTTGGAAGTCACAACAAAACGAGGTCAAATATTGTGATGTAACTTTTTTTTAATCACCATTACCTTCACTACCTTCATTTTGACCTATTATGCCTTGTTAAATTTAACTAAATGCAGTTTGGCTAGTGTCTGGTAAGTATTCTCATACCGAGCATATTTGAATAGTTTGTTCTGACCAGCAAAAAGACCTCACACAGATTCTAGCTTCAGTACCTGAGTACCTGTCAGAACCTTTAATAAATCAATCCAGTGTTTGCCAACGTCTTTCTGCTCTCCTTGTCTTCAGGTGGACTTCGAGGACATCATCGCGGAGCCTGCGGGAACCTACAGCTTTGACGGCGTGTGGAAAGCTAGCTTCACCACCTTCACCGTCACCAAGTACTGGTGCTACCGGTTGCTGACGGCGCTGGTCGGCATTCCCCTGGCGCTGATCTGGGGAATCTTCTTCGCCATCCTTTCCTTTGTCCACATCTGGGCCGTGGTGCCGTGCGTGAAGAGCTACCTTATCGAGACCCACTGCATCAGCCGCGTCTACTCCATCTTTGTCCACACCTTCTGCGACCCGCTGTTCGAGGCCATGGGCAAGTGCTTCAGCAACATCCGGCTCCGCACGACAAAGGAGGTGTAAATGCACGAGAAACACGAGGAAAAAGGAGGATTCATTGCAAATCACAGGAGGGAGGAAAAAGTGAGATGGAGAGAAAAGTTAGGGAATGGGAAAAAAAAGTAGACCTCTGGAAAATAAGAGGTTGAGGGATGTTTGGAGGGGAAGAGGCGAGGTCACCCAACACCTGGCCCGGCCTTTCTGACTTCTCTGTTTTTTCTCTCCATGGCGGCTTAGCCAACCAGGTGGGCACCCAAAAAATTCAAAGGTTAATTCTTCTGGGTTTTTCTTGAGGTTTTGATTTTGTGTGTGTGTGTGTGTGTGTGTGTGTGTGTGTATGTATGTATGTGTGTGTTTTTTTTTTTTAAGTGCTGTTTCTTTTTTCAAGCAAACAGTCGACAAAGCATCGTATCCTCTCATTAGAGTCGTTCCATGTGTAATCCATGTTAAGATGAGGAGGTCAGGGTCTGCTGCTGTTGTTCATGTTTTCTGTTTTTGGGGCCCCGGTAGTCCGGAGCGGGATGGTCAGACTCAAAACTAGGGCTAAGGGGGGGTCGCTGGGGTCAAACCGGAGACAAAGGGCAAGCACTGCTGGATTCTGTCTGACTCAGCAAACGCGCTACTCCCGCTCGCTCAGAGCGGCACAACAACAACCGGCTGCCTTTCCATAACCCCCCCAAAAAAACATCCTCATTCACCAACCATCCCTCCTCAGCCCCGCCTCCTTCTCTCCAGTAGTCTGATACTTTGAACCCGCCCGTCTTGCTTGCACTCACCTGTGTTTCCTCGCCGTCCGCCATGCCCACCATGCTGCCTCAACGTGCAGAAAGCCGTCTCCTGTAAGCACCCTCAACCCCCCCCATCCCCAAATACCACCAAATCACCGCCTTGTTCCTACACCACATCCCCTCTCTGCACCACAGATTTCACCACCAGTGCCTTCATAGCCACAGATATGTGTGTGCGACAGGATATTCTGATTATGTGCCTTTTGTTTTTTTCTTTCACATGTTTTTAGAGAAATTTCTACCCTTTATTGTTCACACTATTTACAAATCCAGAGTGCTTTTGAACATGAAGAGCTTTGAGGGTTTTTTAAGTGTTATGTTAAATTGTTTTAATTTGCTACATGTGCCATATGTGTGGTTATGTAAAAAATAAATAAATAAAAGCACAAAAAAATAAACAATAAAAACAATAGCCTTATATTCCAGTGCACTAATCTCTGGGAAAGTATTAAGATCCCCTTCACTGCAAAAACACAAAAAATCTTATTAATATCTTAGTACTCTTGAAATATACCATGGCATATTAGGGTTATTGTAGCAAAAAGAAAATGAGTAAATTTTCACCAGAACATCAATTTCTGAGTCTAGAAAAAGTTTGAGATAAATCTCAGAAGGTTTCTGAGAAAAAAAAAAAAAAACATTTTTTATGAGTTTGAAAAGTCAAACATTTCCAACTTTTCAAATTCCAAAAGTTTCCAAAAGTCAGGTTTTTTGAAGGAAATTTACTCTTTTTTTTTCATTTATCTACAGTGGCTCCAAAGTGCTGTCATAAAAAATAAGAAACTTCACAAGTAACTTTTCAGCAATATATAATAGATCCTTAATACTGATGAATAGTATTAAGTATAGTATTGATCCACTGGCATGAGAAAAATGTCTTATAAGTGAAATAATCTGCCATTTTTTCAACAACATTACAGAGTCATTTACTTTAAACCAGCTCTGATATTTTGCTGAAAAGTTGCTTGTAAGTTAGTTTTGTCTCAAGTGTACTAAGACAATTGTAGTGAAAACTAGACCCGAAACACTTGTTAATATTTTGAGTTTTTGCAGCGTTTTTGCCTTTTCTTTCTTTTTTTCGGCACTGGAATTTGACCTTGGAATGTGCTGTATTGAGCTGGTGTGAAACCCTGCGCTGCTTCCACAGGTTAATGCATTGGAATTAAGACAATGTGAGGCAGAAAGTGCTCGTCTGGATGCATCACATGGACTTGTTGGTGTAGCCTTGGCTCTGTTTTCACCCTCTGCTCTGGGTGGACCGGACGGGGTAAAACCGGGCCGGTATCAGGGCTGGAGTTCTGTCTCATCAAGATGCAAAAAGCTCGCTTTAAACGTCTGCCACCTTTATCTCACCTGCTGTCTTTTCACGGGATTTGATAGTATCTCTGCACCCATTTGTTTCTTAAAAAGTGAGCTTTTAAGTTCTGAAGGTGATATGTTATTGTTTTTTTTCTTTGTAAAAAATAGTTTTTCTTTCTTGCTTCCTTTTATGTACATTATCACATAAAAGGACAAATAAAATTTAATATAATCCATTGTGCAATAGCTTGTTGTCGTTATTCGCTCTTTCATCACACAGATGGCTGGAGCTAACGCCTGCCCCTTTAAGAAAGCAAGGACGTAACAGTGGCTTTTTTGTTCTCTTTTACTTGTGATATTGAGTCATAGCAAATCTAATTGTATAATGATTCATGCAGGAAAGTTGGTAACTGTTTTTTTTTTTTTTCTTCTGCTGGGCAGCACACAGACACGAAGCTGCTTCAAGCAAATCTGGAGCCACTGAAAAATGACTTCCAGCTGCGGTGCCCTCCACGCTGCAGGGTCTGAGTCTGAGGTCAAAATCCTCACACAGGTTTCAGGATGCAATACAAAAGCTTTTGTTTTGTTTGTTTATTCCCCCTCCCCCCAACTTGGCATTATGTTCCCATGGATACAAGAGAAACAAATAAATGTGTTGAGCAATGCTCATGAGACCTGAAGGCAGTTAACTGTACTCAGGTTGATTTACGCTAAAGCTAATCGCATGATTATTCAGCCTGAGGGAAAAAGCAGCATCTGATGATCCACTTCCTGACACGAACATGTCAGGAATGAAATGAAGTCACCTCAAAAGGTCGTTCATCATTTTCAAAGTTTTTTTTTTTTTTTTCTCCCTTTGATATTCCAGGTTCCTCGGAAATGCCTTTCAGTGACAACGGTATTAATTAAGTTAAGAAGGCTCGCATTCCAGCTTTTATCCCAAAACAAGTTTCACTGTGTGTACTTGGAAAAAGTCTGGGCAGGCAGTTCCTAAGAGTCTTTAATTATGGAAAAACACGTCCAAACATAAACGTTGTGGAGAAAGTAACGCAAAAACTCAAAAGTCCAGAGAGATTTGGCAAAGAAAACCTCAAATTCTATCAAGGAACCAGAAACTGGTCTGAGGAAATACCAGACAGGATGGCAAGTAAGCAGTGGGTGAAAAAAAGAATCCACAAATTCTCATTCGTTTAGTCAATCAATTTTACGAGCTTTACAAACAGAAAGCCATTAAAAATAATTTAAAAAAAAGAAAAAAAACCCCCACTAGAAATAAAGTCAAGTATAAAAACAACTCCATGAATAAGTCAGACATTTCTAGAAGATGAGGAACTGGAAAAACACAATACTGTCGCTAGGAAATAGATTGAAACCCTCTCCACAGAGTCGGAGAGGTTTGCCTCGGTTCAAGTTAAAGTTCTCCCTTCTTACGCACAAAAAATAGTTTGTTTGGATGGATGAGTAAAAAAAATAAACCATAAATATGTACATGATATTAAATTTACTGTAGCTTATTTCCCTTTGGAATTACTAATGTAATTCTGAATTTGAATTAAATAAATAAATCAATTACCAACAGACTCTTAATTCTTGAGCCGCCAATCTCCCTGGATACCACTAGGATAAAAGAAATGTATGTAGTTTGGTGAAAAGGTGTAGAAAAATGTGCATTATTTTTGGTTTAATGAGCTCTAGTGACCCCTGTGTTGGTCACTAGAGAGACTCAAAGCCTGCTTTAAATGACAGCCAAGCGTGTCCTCTTTAAGAGGATACCAAAAACTATACTGCTCAAAAAAATAAAGGGAACATTTCACTTTAATTTTGTGTGTGGCTCCAAATCCAGGCCTCCATTGGTTAATAAATTTGATTTCCATTGATGATTTTTGTGTGATTTTGTTGTCAGCACATTCGACTTTGTACAGAACAAAGTATTAAATGAGAATATTTCATTCATTCAGATCTAGGATGTGTTATTTGAGTGTTCCCTTTATTTTTTTGAGCAGTGTATATTATAGGCCTTTGACAATGCCCATACCATGAGCCTAAACCGGACATGCACCAGTCTCGAAAAACAGAATTTGTCCAAAGGGATTGTTAACTTCATGAGCTGATAACTATGACTCAGCTACCATTTTGGAAGGGCTATCATACCAAAATATTAACTAGAGACATAAATAGACTTTGAGACCCTGAAATGGACAAAAGAACAGTCTGGCCAATGGACTAACCAGGTTTAATAAACACTAAGCAGCATGACAGTCTATTTTGGTCTATAGAATCAAATTTCTATTTGAGCTCCAAAAAATTTTACAAATTTCATTCATGGACCGTATCTAAAAGAGCCAAACGCTGGTAAAAACGCTGGTAATTATTTTCTGAGTTTTTAAAGAGACAGAGGCCCAATTTCAAGCAGTTATGAAGTCAAATTTCTTTTAAGTCATATTTTAAAGACAAAAAAATATATATATATATAGCATTTGTATAACTGCTGAAGGAAACATGATTGTGCTGTAAAATGGCGATATATGCCTGGAAGACACACATTACTGCAGTTCCAATTCCAAAACCATTGCTGACTGAAAAGAAACATGAAGGTCCGTCTCACATTTGTCAAAACTTGACTTGAAGATCCTCAAGACCTTAAGGAATGTGTTTGACTGTCACATCTGACCTAAAGCCAACAGCATTTCAGAAGCAGACCATCATGTTGACAGCTTAACATTGTGGTAGTGTGAGGCGACTTGGAGTACTTACCATGTGGATGGAATCATGTGAATCATGTGAATCCAGCAGGAAGATGTCCAGCCATCATGACCCTTAAGCTAGAAACTCCACAGTGATGCTAAAAACTGGCTTCACAATTTAGATTCAGTCTTTGGAATGAAATTTCTGCTCTTACAGCGCAGCACCGCCCTCTTGTGGCATTATGTGAGAAGCACACCTTGAACGAACAAACGACCACGTTTGAACAAATACTCTCATTTTAACAAAGTTGTCAAAAGACCTCCAAAGTTCAAAATTTGTAAATGTTCTATGTTGCTTGAGAGTGGATGTCTTTTTTATATATGCAAGCAAAGTATGACTTTAAATTTAGAAAACAGAAGCATAACATTTTTTTTATCTGCAGATTAAAGATGAACGATTGCAATGCTGAGTCAGAAATGAAAAACTTGAATACAAATGTTATGCAATTACTGGGAGGAACAAAAGTCCCAAAGTGACAAAGGAAGGTAACTAAAACTAAATGTAAAAAGGCAAATAAAATGAAAATCCAAGGAAAGCTTGCAGGTTGCACAGTGAGAATAGAGTCAGAAGATTAAAATTAACAAGAGGACAAAAGAAGAGCACAGAAAAGAAACAAGTCAAAACAAGAAGAAAGAAATATTTACACAATTTAAAAAACACACACACAATGCACTATTATAATGCCAGGACTTTGTGATGTAAAACGTGAGACCGTAATAAAATCACTCCAAAACTTCCTGGTATTAGCAAACTGAAAAACAAAACTGTTACAAAAAATAAATGAATAAAAATATGTAACCTTGTTGCAGAAGATA
The DNA here is from genome assembly GCF_000485575.1 of Poecilia formosa. NCBI lineage: Eukaryota > Metazoa > Chordata > Actinopteri > Cyprinodontiformes > Poeciliidae > Poecilia > Poecilia formosa. The sequence continues at coordinate 91,422 of NW_006800197.1, read as the reverse complement.
CTAAATACTGAAAGTGGGTCAAAAACGGATTTAACTAAGAAGAAGATATTCGTCTCATTGGTCTCTCGGCTCTGGTAAAACTTTTACACACATGCGTTACCACTAGACACCTACAGGTGGTGTGGTTTTTACACTGCGTAAATCCGAATCCATAACGCAGATATTTCTTGTCTACATGATAATGAACAGTTTTGTGGAAGCACCTTCATTCAGACGCTGCTTCTATGAAGAAGGGAGAGTGAGACAGTCCTGATTTGATTTTATTCTTTGTAATTTTATCTAACACCTAGAAATATCTAAATCTAAATTTGACTCTCAGTTTACAGAGGATGGATCTTGTTTTGCTGATTTCTGTATGTCGGGCTTCAAATGTGACACTACTCCCTCACTCACACACAGCTCAAAGTTTCTCCGTCTAAGACACAGGTGTCAAGCTCCAATCCTGGGGGGCCACTGCCCTGCAACTCTTAGATGTACCTCTGCTGCGCCACACCTGAAAATAATAATTAGGTCACTAGCAAGGCGCTGGAGAACTTGACACAAGAAGGAGGTAATTAAGCCATTTCATTCCAGCGTTTTCTACCTGTGGCACATCTAAAAACTGCAGGACATGTGGCCCTTGAGGACTGGAGTTTGACACTCCTGGTCAAACTGACTCACACATCGTTGCCAGATTGTACAGCTTTGGTCAAGGTTTATTCTTCCTGGGATAATGAGTTATTTAGCTTTTCCTCATTTTGCTGTACCCTACACTGAAAAATCTGGATCTTACATTTAGGTGTTTCTTTAGTTAATGAGCTAACTATGTAGCTCCATAGCTAGTTGGCAAGCAAGCTAACGCTAACTATTTAGCTTCAAACTAAAAACTTAGCTCTATACTAGCCAAATTAAGCTAACTATTCAACCTGCTAATCAAGTATTTAGTTTAAAACTGGCATTTACAAATGAATAACATGGTGGAAATATGACATTTATTTTAAAAAACCTCAGACTAATTCCTGAAGTTTTGTTGATTCACTTTCTTCCATTTCTTGCCAATGAGCCCTAATGGAGTTATTAAAATTTAATATGACCCTGCCTAAGTATCTAAAACTCATCTCGTTCTCTGATTAAACCACAACGTGCTACTTACAAGAGTCCGAACAAACGTTTCTTTATGTTCTGATGCGGAAGCCTGATGTGGTGAAGGAGGAAGCTGGAAGCTGTATGACAAATGTAGAAAACATAAGTCAGACATGTTCTGTCTGTTCTCTCCAGCTGAGGTGAGGATGACTCAGGCAGGATCAGCCATCAGAGGCGTTCCTCAGTGGAAGAAGTGAGCCGTGCTGACAGGAACGTCACGTCACGACCTCCAGCACCTGTAGAGGTGATCTCTAAACTCAGCAGCTGTTTCTGTTCCCAGCTCAAACATCACAGTGTTCACAGGTCAGAGATACTTCAAACTGACATTCACTTTTACTGAGGCTGGTTGGTCTGCTGAGTGCGGCGCTTGCTCTTCTGAAGTTAGTTGTTACACTAGCTTACAAAGGACATGTCAGACTTTTTCACCTCTGCTGCATGCTTTTCAATCAAGAAGCAGAATTATTTTTTATCTGAAACCTCAAAGTTGAACGTTTTTATGTAGATTTAATGTGACTGACCATCACGAAGTGTTCACTGCTGTGAAGAGGAAAGAAAAGAACATGGCTTTTTAATTTTACACAAAAATTTGATATCTTAAACCATCTTTCTTCGCAATATCAGTTGCAAGTCTAGTACAGCTCAAACTTAGGGTCACAGGTTCTCAGTTCATTTTAGGTTTGGATTTGACTAGGCTCAAACACATAAACCAGTGGTTCACAACGTTCTTCATAACTTTGGTAAAAATGGTTATGAAATGGAATATCCAACTACATATGGATATTTAGATATCCTTATGTAATAATACTTTTTGGTTTTGTGTTTGCTAAAACATGCTGTTTTTCTTTTCACTAGGCTTTTACATAATTTTCCACAAATATTAATCCATAATTCATTAATCTGTACTCTTTGAAGACGTCATACATTTTTGTTGTTTTTTAAACCTAAAAATAAACCCCATCCATGTTCTTGTCAACTCTGACCAGCTTCACTCTTTGCTTACGGAACACAATCTAAAAGCATGATACTGCCACCACTGTGTTTCACAGTGTTTATGGTGTGTTAGGTTTTTCAACACACATTTTCCACTTAAGCCAAAAAGTTCTGTTCTGGTCCTGCTGACCGGAGCGTTTGGTGTTTTTGTTCCCTTGTTTGAAACTTTAAAGAAGACTTCTTCTGGTTTCCTTTTAACAATAGTTAAGGTCACTCATCCATAAAGGCCAGATCTGTGGAGTGCATGACTGCTGGTTGTCCTGGTAACACATTTTCTGCAGCTCCTCCAGAGTTATCTATCACCTTGCCTGTTTCTCTGGTTAATGTGTTGCCATATCCAATAACATAACGTTTGTGGATGTAACATGACAATATATGAAGACGTTTAACTACTAAGAATACTTTTGCAAGCTACTAACTGCAGGCTGTTCAACCAAGAAGCAGATGTAAGGGTGTAGATCTAACTTTAGAGTCCTTGAGGCTTTTACTTGTCCTTTAATCAGGACTGACTGTAGCAAAGGCCCAGTCAGGAGAAACGGAGGAAGATGGAGTTCTTTAGAAGCAGGATGTTTAGGTTCACTAACTTTGACAAACAGAAAAAAAAAGTATTCTTAAACACGCTTTAACAATTACATTTTACCGATTCGTTTATTCAAATGTCACAGGAGCAAAGACAAAAAAACCATCTGGCAAGACATTTGAAAAAATGCAGCTTATTTGTTGCTGATACCATCTTGTTTGTCTTTTTCTGTCTTTAATTTGTCACACAAAATGTCTATTGAGGTTTTTTTTTCTTTTTACAGTCATATGCAAAGTAGAGTCATGGTTATGGAAATGCCTTCCCTAGCTGTGTTTGAGGAACAGTGGTTTCTCATGGTTCAGTGATATGCCTACACATTTGTTTATATGTTCAGTGGAACTAAGGACATCCTCTTCAGTTATTCATAGGAAAATAAATATTACCTAATCAAACTGTAACTTTTCTTGTCTTGTCCTTGTCTTTGCAAATGTCTTATATTTTTATTGACATATGATTAGGGCTGTTTTCCCTAACTTTACCCCTTCTGCTAACTGGGTTGGACCTCAGAAGCTTTCCTCCATTTAAGATTCTTCTTTTTTATCCTTTCCCTCAGAAGTAAGTTGGATATTCAGAAATTAAAATTAGATGTGAAAACGCACGGTTGACCTGTCTTTGAGAGACGTAGACACTTTGATCAAACTGAATTGATCAAAATGCTACTCGGACTATTCATTCTCAATTACCTTCAGAACTTCACATTCTTAGTAGTTGGATTTTATATGATGATTATTAGTGACTCGTTCAAAAAAAAAACAAATTCCAATCGAAGTGTCAATATCGTGATTGTGGGAATAATTAAATCTTATTATTCTCTCATTATTTTCTACAACATGTAGAATTAAAGGTTCAATAACAAACATCTTCAGGTTGATATTTGAAAATTTTGCAAACGATCTGCCTCTTCCAGAAGAGCAATGATTTTGATTTGAAAAGTTCCTTATCTACAAAGCATCCTAGTCGTTCCACTGGTCTTCATGCTTTCTGAGCTGTTGCCTCCAGCCGTGTTGGGTTGTTGACAGACATCTGCAGCTGAAGCATCTGAAGCTCCCTCTGCTGAGTCAGACCCTACACAATGCTCCGTGTGTTGCTGAGCGTGTTCTCCTCTGTGTGCGTTCCACTAACAGAACCTCAGGAAGGAGGCTGCTGACCAAGACCCCACCATTCACTTTGCTCTTTCCCATTTGAAACACAAAGGCCTGCAAATGAGATAACAGAGTTTAACATGTAAGGGTGTAGATCTAACTTTAGAGTCCTTGAGGCTTTTGTCAGAGATGTGTTACATTTTTTGTATTTGACCCCCTACATGTATAACATTTCCACAAAGAATGATACTGGCTGCATTTCCATTACAGATGGGTGCAAGACTGTCAATGTTCTGCTAATGTTGAACAAACACAATTTTGCACTTGTGGTGTTTCCATTAAATAAAAAACACAGTTGAAGTCACATAGATTTGTTCATGCAATAAGTCATTAAAAAAACATGAGATGCCATCATCCTCCAACTACTTCCTGTGGTCTTCTTCTATGGTTTGCGCCAGTGGTAACATCCAGTTGTTGATCATGTGATCCGAAAAAATTGTTTCCATTGCAGTTCTACGAATAAACCAATTTTGATACCTCACCAAAACTTTTTTTTTTTAAATCAAAAATCAAGTTGTTTGGACATTGATGTTTCCATTGAGAAATTATTTCTAATCATATGGTCAGTGGAAATGCAGCTACTAATAATATTCTTATTTATAAAGTAATTCTCTTGTCTTCTGATTGTAAAATCATGTTTTTTAGGCATCGTTTTCCAAAAATGCTGAAGAAAATGTCATCATTCCTTTTATCTAAAAGGTTGATATTTTTTTTTAATGTTAAACCTCCCAAAAATATTCAATCAAAAAATCTAAATAAATGATCTATTGTAGATACTGGAAGAAGAAGTGCTTTTTTCATGTAGCTTTTGTGGCTCTAAACAAATGAAGTTTAGCCGAGCTGAGAGCAAAAATTGTTCTTTGGGTTGAAAGGTTTCTGACCTCTCCCCTAGTTTTTCCTGTTTATTTGTTGTATATTGTAGTTTACTGTATCATGACTGTAATTTGGTTATGATGCAAGGTTAAAATGTTCAATCTGTGTAGACTTTACAAGAAGACATGCCTTCACATAAATAAACCACATCCAGTTTTTTTTCTTCTTATTTAGAGCTTTAGTAGTTGGCCTCGGTCTCTGTCAGCTGTTGCAGCAGTGAACACTGAGACTAATGAAACACTCTGTGACATCAAGCACAGGGGGAAGCCTGGCAGGGATCCACCTCCTGTGGTTCCGTGTCCGCCCCAGGATCCTTTTCCAGATGTTGCTCCCTTCAAAACACCTGCTTCTCCTAGTCGACCCCTTCACTCTGAAACGACGACTCACTCTCTGCCTCATCTAAGTGTCTGGTTAAAATAAAGCAGCCTCACAACCAAACGTTGTATATCAGTGAGGTCTTTACCTGAATATGCTGCTGTTGTTGTGTTTTGCTTAGACGGCAGCTGTGTCTCCATTAGGAATATGAGCAAAACGTTGCTGATATTCCGAAATAATAAATGCGATTAAAATCATACATGAATAAGTTTGTTCACATGATAAGTCATTAAAAAAAACATTCGGTGCTATGATCCTGCTACCACTTCCTGTTGTCTTCTTTGTCTTTTCCACCAGTAGTAACATCCAGTTGCTGATCATGTGATTCATGTGATTCAAAAAAACTATTTCCATTGCAATTTTAGAAAATATACAAATTTTTACACGTCCTAACAACCACCTCCTCCTATTGCAAAACCCTTGTATTGAAAAACAGGAGTTTTTTTCCCCCTAAATTGGCATGTTTAAATTTTCCAAATTTATTTTTAGCATTCCAATTTGCGCATTTTTTATGGTCAACAGAGCAACGCAACTACAGAGACACACAGGACAAACAACAACCAACACACACACTCACACCTGAAGACAGATTAGAAAGACCAACTAACCTACAAATGTGTTTTTGGACTGAGGGAGGAAGCTGGATTACCCAGAGAGAACCCTGAGAGGCATGGGGAAAACATGGAAACTTCACGCAGAGAGACCATGTGCTGGTATTTGAACCCAGGACTTGTGCTGTTTTAAAATTTACTGTAAATTTATCAATTTGCAAAAATTGACATGAAAAGAGATATCAGCCTTTTCATGACTTAAGAAATAGTCATAAAGGAAAAAACAAACAAAAAAAGAAACATACAACTATTTAGAATCACTGTTGCTGCTACAACAGGCATCTAAGGCCTTTAAAGAAGTCAGATAAACCATCAGCATTTGTTCTGTATGGCTAAGATTGAAGTTGGCATTAAGATTAATAAAAATATGTGGAAAAACTGGATTGAAAATGTTGTGGGAATCATTTCTTCTGAGCAGTGGAGCCAGATGGAGCCCAGAAAGAAGAGACCTCCGAGGGTTTAGATGGCATCCAAAGCTGTCTTCAACATTTCATATCAGCGATTAGCCGACTTGTAAACAACACTTTCCGCATGTCTTTCCTTACAAATGTAGATCCTTACCTTAACTGAGATTTGTGACTAAAGGGTGCAAAACGTTTCTAAATCCAGCGTGTTTCATAACAGATTAAAAACTCAAAATAATAAAACACAACATCTTCGCCATAATACTTTTCCTGCAGTGTGCCAAAGGATCGCTTCCTGTTCAAAAGCAGCAGCCTGAGTAAACAGCAAACATGTGAAAACATCAATTTTCCTTTGGGATAGCTTCCTACACCTTTTATGCTTCCTCTTACAGCATCTTTAAAAACCTAGCAGACATCTCTCTGTAGCTACAGCTACCCATGTACAGAAACCTCTGCATGTCATTAAGCCACATCTGGGTCATATGTGAGAGATGCCGTGATATAACGAGAACTTTTCTTGTTTTGTTTGAAAATGTCTTCCTGATTTTCTTCAAATAAAAGCTGTAAGAGATATGTGAACTTAAAAATCCCCATCCTCTTGAAACTCTATGAAGTAGGTGATGTAAGAGCCTGAGTCAGCGGAAAAGGCAGCATAGCAATCTGCCTTCTGCTCACATCTTAAACTGTACGTCAACATTTTGGACGAGTCAGAACTAATCCTTTAGGAAGTGATGCACTAAGATGTTGTAATTTGCAGAGGCACAACTCAGCTGTCCATGCCTGTGAGTTAAAACTGGGCTACAAACAGCCAGCCGAGTGCTTACCCAGATGTTGACTGATGCTGACTTGTTTCTATTAAAGCTTCAGTATGTGACTTTTATTAAAAATATATTTTTACTTTTTTTATATATATATATGTTGCAGCATCATGAGACAGATGATCTGAGAAAAGATTGATCTCCTCCACCACTTTCATTCAAAAACAACCAATCAGAGCCAGGAGGAGGGTCTTAGTGCTGTACACGCTGCTAAATGTGCTGGCTATGCTAACTAGCCTTAGCATTCCTGGCTGACTCTGCTATCGGGGAGGGGTTGAGCAGCAGGTATGTAAACATGATTGACAGCACAAGAACCCGCCTCCTGGCTCTGATTGGTTGTTTCTAGTTAGCACTGGGAGCACTGGCGTTGAATTCAGAGGAGCTTCATTTTTTTCACAGATTATCTGTTTCATACCATGCTGTCACAACATGGTGACAGTTTAAACAAATATGTATTTTTTTTTATATAAAAGCTAAAGAAAACTGGAATTAACTTATGCTTAATTCTAGTTTTCATTGTAAAGAAAATGAATAAAATGATTGTGACGTATCCAAGATAAAATAGTTAATCATAAGTTGATAAGAATTATTTTTTTGTCAACCTTGTCTGAGTGAAAGTAGGTAACGTTGATTCTTTCAACTTCTACACTGAAGTGTTATTTATCACATCAATACATTAGCATTGCTAGTGCTTATGTGTGGCATATTCATCAGTTTCTAAGTGGCTAATCACCAGAGAGTATTTCTGCAATCAAAATTATTAAAAAAAAAAATAAGGTAACTTCCACTTATCAACATGACTACGTAGGGTGAATCAAAAGGAACTCCACCAGTAATTTTGTCTTCATTTGTTTTGAAAAAAAATGTTAATGTTTGTATCTTACAAGCTCAAACTCAAGTTTTATAAAATCAGTTTTTTTTTTTTTTGTTTTGTTTTTGTTTGTTTTTTTGTTCTCTGGCTATTAATGAGAAAGGGGGAACTAATCTCGTCTTAATTCATAAAGAAGGCATACATGTTTTCTCCTAAGCTTACACCATTTCTTCTTTATTATATTTTGACCACCGCTGATTATCTTTAGTGGTCCCTGGCGTGAACCAGGCTGCCTCTCCATCCAGGACAGATTGTCAGATAGTGATGCAGCACACAACCTATTGACAGTTTTCTCTCCCCGTTTGCCGGCTTCACCATTTCCTGACATGAATCAGATTGCAATCTTTGATTTCCTTTTCCAACATTACTTGTAGCTAAAAAAAAACAGGTAATGGAAGATGAGAGCACTGATCACTCTCAATATGAGAATTTGGAAGCAGATACCCTGGTATATGTGGTTTGATGAAGCCAAACGGAGACCAGGAGATGAGGAAAACATTCAGCTCAGTAAACAAAGAATATGACCACCATTAAGAAGTATATGGGGAAAATAAACTAGCTAAAAGTTGATGTAATATCAGCTACAACCCTAACCTGGGCTCTCTCCCCTTTCTTTGGGTTCTCTCCAGTAGATTTTCCTATTGGGCCAATCAGCGGACAGAAGGAATAATTGTGAACAATGATAGATTTTCTGCACTGTTTTAGAATTATAGTCTCCCTATAATGGTCAGTGTTGGCCACACCTCCAGATATTGAATCCAGGATTACTAATCTTACCAAACATCGTGAACCAATATCTAGTTTTATCAGAACAAGAATCCAGAGAAACCCCTACTAGTTCATAAATTATAGACTACTTATTCTTATTAAACATGGAGAACCAATATGTAGTTTTATACTTTAATCTTTTTGTCTTTCTTTTGGTTTTGTTTTGTTTGTATTTCTTTTTAATTCATGTAAAGCTCTTTGAACTGCCATGCTGATGAAAATGTGGTATAAAACTAAAATTACCTTACCTACCTTACCTTGTATTATAATTCCACATGGTTTCACTGTATGTGATCATAGGGTTGAAAACAGGGTCAACCTGATGTTCCTCAGTGATGACTTTCTTAGTGAACCATTTTCTAACCCAAGAAGCTTAGAGCTGATTTGATTTTCTTTACTTCATCCAACCACAGAACCAATCCAACAAACTACAGCATATCATCATTTTTCATCCTCCCATGGGTGACTTCATCATCCTCCATCCAACACAGCATGAGCCGCACTTCCATTTCAGGCTAAAACAGTGGAACCATCACAGAGCCTGACCTTTAGATGTGTTACAGAAGAAAAGTCTGGATAGTCCAGATTAAACACTCTGCCCGTTCCTTCTAGGAAGGATCTGGAATGTTCTTTGGTCTGACAAACACTGTGTGTTGGATAATCCCAGATCCCTCTGATTCCAGGAAAAACTAGAACTTCCTTAATGAAGCTTCATTTTAATAGAGTAAATATTTGAGCATTTGCAAATGTTAAACACAATGCAGTCTGAGGGATCAGAGATCACTGATGTTCAGTCAGTGCTTTACTTAGTACTGACTGGTACAACACCAACAGTTGCTTTTCAGATTTTTT